>NW_010541350.1:381-940 GCF_000687285.1 Phaethon lepturus | reverse complement strand
AAAAAAAAGGGGGAGCCCGGTTGTTGTGTCACCATGTCCCTACAGCCGTCACCGTGTCAGCCCCCCGCCACCGTGTCACCCCCGTGTCACCCCCAGGGCGAACAGCGTCACCCGCGAACACGCACACACAGAGCGCGGCGCACGGAGACGGGGTCAGGCAGAGCGTTACACGCGTGTTCGTGACGTCACACATGTCACACTCACGGCGTCACCCGCACTCATGGTATCAGTGTCACTCACACCTTCATGGCACCACACACACGTTTACGGTGTTGTGGCACACCCACAGCGTCACACTCACAACGTCACACTCACAGTGTCACACAAGCGGTATCAGGCATCATGTCACCCACACACTCACGGTGTCACCCCCACGCGGCGTCAGGCACTGTGTCACCCCCACAGTCACAGTGTCACACACACGGCGTCAGGCACGGTGTCACCCCCCACACTCCGGGTGTCACCCACACTGATAGTATCAGCATCACACACGTTCACAGTGTCACACCCAGTGTCGGCCGGTGTCACCCCCACACTCACAGTGTCACCGTCACACGCA
>NW_010541350.1:0-226 GCF_000687285.1 Phaethon lepturus | reverse complement strand
TTCACGGGTCCGCACACATGTTCATGGTGTCACACCCGGTGTCACCCGGTGTCACCCCCACATTCACAGTGTCACCATCACACGCATGTACATGGTGTCACACACATGTTCATGGTGTCACACCTGGTGTCACCCAGTGTCACTCCCACACTCACAGTGTCACCGTCACACGCACGTTCACGGTGTCGCACACACGTTCACGGTGTCACACCCGCTGTCACGCGCA
>NW_010541349.1:41440-44399 GCF_000687285.1 Phaethon lepturus | reverse complement strand
GTCCAGCCGCCTGGGCAGAGATGGGTCAAACACGCTACCAGCTGGGCAACTGGCTTAAAATTTAAGCAAGACGCACTTTGGCCCTAGATCAAGCCCTAGACTTTGTTGAGAGAAGAGCGATAGAGGCGGCAGGTATGGAGCTCACCTGGTTTGGTGAGGGGCGAAGGGGGGCCGAGACCGTCGCGCCGCTCGGCGACGCTGCTGGAAGCTGCTGGAGAACCGACGTCCCTCGAGGCGGCTCTGACCCCTTCCCAGCTGCGAGTTTTTAACGCACGTCGCTTCCACTACCTTTGCTTGTTTTCCATGCGTATAAGCTTGCAAGGGTAACAGCTTTGGTGGCATCAAGGAAAGGCATTTTGTATAAACAAGCTCAAAAAGTGACAAACAGCAGAATGCCTGTCAATTTAGATATGAATTTGTTGCTGCTTTTTAAAAGACAACAACAAATTTAGGTTTAAAAAATTCTTATTTAGAGAAACCAAATCTAACCTTCTATACATAAGACTTTCTTAGTTTATATAGAAGTCCAAGTGAGAAAAAAGATGGGAGAGAGGTTTCTTTCTCCATCTGTACCTGCAAGAACGGACGTTGCAAGATCTGCTGTGTTTTACAGATGCCACCTTAAGCACGATAAGGCAACTCTAAGTTTGCTTTTAGTTAAAACAGAATTCCATGTTGTTTGTCGATATCTGAAAGGCCAAATAATCTCAGTGGCTTAAATGAACAATGTCTCATCAGCTCACAAATTTAAACTCATCGCAGCAGTGAGCCCCAAGACCTCCGCCAACCGGCTTCAACAGACTTTCTTAGACACAGAGGAATGCAACGCCCCGAGCAAGCGGGAGGGAAAGGTACCCAGACGAAGATGGGGAAAGCGGTGGCCTCCTGCAGTCGCCACGCTGATGTGAGCCGCGTGCGCCGGGGCGGTGACAACAACATATAGTCCCACAGATGCATTCGAAGACAGGAACTTAGTTTTTCTTCCTCCTGTGGGTACAGTAGTAGAGGCGATGCTTTGTCATGGACATCGCAACAGAACCAGGTATGCAAGCAGAGGCCCTGCAGGATCAGCTAACACAGAACACTCTTTTCTCTGGGTAAATCATTTATCACTTCTGTTATTGATCTAGAGATCACACACACGCTGTATCAATCTGCATGTATATATGAAAAGTTGTATGAATTCTGGTAATGAAATAATTATAATAAAGGCACAATTATAATACTCCAAAGATAGATGTTTATTGAGTTGCTGAAAAATACAAGTATTCCAGTAAGTTTGTCACATTTAAATGTTAGCTAAAAAAACCTACAGAAGTCCCAGTCTAGTTGTTTCACTTCCCCACTAGAATGAAAACTATGTTTAGATGATACAAAGTCAAACCTTTAATAATCACCCATGAATTTCAGAAAAGTTAAAATGTTCTAGTTCTTCTTATATTGCCCTTACTAGTAGCTATGAGCTGTTGTGCCGAGTTATGCATCGTTCAGTTCTGAAGCTGTAAAAACTAGGTATTTGTATTATAATCTACTCTTTGGCTATATAATCAGAATATTATTAGCATGAAATTTCCATTATTAATGAGGCCTAACTAATTAAAAACACAAATAATTACATACACGTGTTGCAAATGGGTTTAATCTGCTAAAGTTAACCTTCAAACTTTAAAAAAAAAAAGATTCCTGGAAGGGCTCTAACAGCCACTTGAGTGATATTTGTAGCCGTTCAGAGTAATTGATTAACGTGTTTGAACACAGAACCAGAATTCTGTGAAGCCATGGATGAGGAGTTGAATTTTTTGTTATTAATTTTTTTTAAACTCTCATACAGTTTCCAGAAACTAAGATACCAGAACAGCGATGCTAGCCGGGGCACTGTAGTTATATCCATCAGTGGTGTAGATGTATCTTAATCAGAGAGGAAAGGTAAAAGGCTGCAGGCATAACAACAGGTCTTAACAAATGCCAACCAGCAGCTGAAGACAGCGAGATGTACAACCGGTCTGTGAGCAGGACACTGAAGAGAGACTGTAAAAGCAGACACAGCATGAGAACATATACCACGGGTATCTGACAGGCTATGGAGGGAGATGCAGATTTCAAGCCTGAACAGAAAACAAAAAAGTTCTATTTAGCAGTAGTTCACCAGGTTTGATTTAGGAAATAGAAGCTGAATAAGCTCGGTGCGACATGTGAAAAGGTGGCTGCACTCAGCAAGACCTATACAGACCTCAGGACTACTCCTGAAGAACCACTGGCTGAGAAGGCAGTGCAATAAAGATCTGTAAGATGTATTCAGTGCTATTAGTTCTCAAATCCTGCTGGAATCAATGCAGCCTGCCAGCAGCAGACACCTTTACCAAGGCAGGTGTTGTGAACTACCTACATTTTGTTTATAGCTGGAGCCTGCCATTTACCAAACTTTTAACAGCCCATGATTCAGTGCAAAAAGTCCATGTCTGAGCCATACTACCCACAGCTGATAATCTAAAGGAACATACTTGTTTGGGGCATGCTGATCAAATGTACCAAGCGCAAATAAAAAAACCCACAACACTACAAAGCTTCATGAATTTTACATTTCTCTCAATACATCTTATGTGGAAATCACAGATTTTTTTTTGCTTACACCACTTTCCTTATTCAGCATTGACCTTCCCCATGAAGATGACCAAGGACAGACAGGAATGTCATGGTTCACGGAGTCCAGCCTGGAACAGAGGCCTCTGCACATGGTATTATTTCCCTTGTAGAGCCAAAAGGTCTTTTCATAAGAGGACTAAGTTTTCTTTATAGCTGGAAACTGAACAAGACTCAACAGAACATTTCAACCACAAATCCCTCATTGATAACTGCAAAAAAAAAATTCCAACTGTGTAGATGTCTTTGTCAGGGGACAGTGTTCACTTTCTTTGTAATGCTGTTCCTCAATTTCTGCTTTATAGTCCCAAATTGTGCT
>NW_010541349.1:4638-41409 GCF_000687285.1 Phaethon lepturus | reverse complement strand
ACAAAGAGCGGCTGGGTGTGTGCAGGTGCAGAATGGAAACTCTCACAGGGAAAAAAAAACCTCTCAAAAGAGAATCTTCTACTTTCAATATTCATGTCCAGTAATACAATTGCCCAGATCTTTAAACAAACAGAAGGAAGTTCAGGTAAAAATAATTTTGGCATACAGAATTCTATTTTAACCTACATTTGAATAACCTAACTTAACTACAGCTCCAAAACCTGGCAGTTCCGTTTCCCTAATGCTGCCTCTAGCACTTAATGACTGCAAACCACACAAAAGGTGATCCGGGCTAGTGCCCAGGAACAGAAGGGAAGCAGATCACCTCTGTCAGTAGGAGGTTCCCTACTGGATTAAGCTTATTATTAGCAAGATTCAAAAAAGTATGTTGTTCCAAACAGATATGGTATAAGACATTGGGGTGGTCTTCACATTGTGGAAGCAGGCAAGTGTGTAAATGGATAAAGACCCTGCTACAAGTGAAGGCATCTGTATCTTCAGGTATTCTGACCACTGATGTCCCTGCTCGTCAAAACCGAAGTCCTAACGCACTCGTATGTAACAGTGTCCTGTATCTCCTTGGAATAAGAGTTCACATTTCTTTTGTTTGTCACTATAAATTCCTGATATGTAATGAGGCAGGTCACTTATCTATCAAAATGGCAAGAGGTATTTGAAAGAACATACAAGAAATTCTCATTATTTACTATGAATACAAAAAAACCCGAAATCAAACTGAATAAATTGACTACATGAAAGTTATGAAACAGTTTGTATTTTATACACAGAGTCTGTACACTGGTTTTGGAAATGTGGGTTTTATCCATGCAAATTTAATACAAAAAACTATTTACAAAAAAATAACAGTAGGAACATTTTTCAAAAGAAACATATGTTGAAAGCTCCAGCAATAATGGAAGTCCTGAAAAAAAGACTTAATACAGTATTGTACAAGTAGACAATCTTAGAAGTGTGGAAGATGCACTTTACAAGAACATGAAATGCAAGATGAATTAAAATGCACTATCACAGATGTTGCAAGTATATACACAGTTTAAGCATCTATTTTTAAATGCTCACTCTCCAACTGTGACTCAAAACTACTTCTGTCATGTCCTGCACACATTTACATCTTGATCGTTTGGTTACATTGCGTTTTCTGAGTTTTACAATCATGAGGTACAAAATAAAATAACTGAATATCAACTGAATGATAATCGTAAAGCAATTACATTTTCCTTGTTCTACACACTACATAATAGTAACAAGTATTCACATTATTCCCAGCATAATCCACCGAACCACCCCTCTGCAATGCCTGCATATGCCCTCATGGGAAGCAAAGCCTTGCGTTACCTGCTGGTGCAGAGGCAGGAGGAGCTGGTTAGGAATTCCCGCAGGTGCGGCAAAGCTTCATGTAACACATCGAATCGACTCAGTAAACACAACTGTATTAACACGTGCACGTGAGGAGCACAATCTTGCACATGCTCTGGAAAGCGTATTAATACTGAACACTGGGAGTTCCCATGCCAGGAACAGCATGACCAAATCCTAAACAAGTATAGCAATTCTGGAAAGATTTCACTGGTTTGCTCATATTTTAAAATGAAACAAAACACGTATCCTTGAGATTTTTTCCAAATATTCTCTATTTCACAATCTGCTTTCATAAAACAATTGTGAAAAAAAATGTAATGTTTGCCTTATTTCACACAAATTTGAAAGAGGAAATCCTCATTAGCGCCAAGAACTCATTTGAAATTACTGACTTCATGTTGTAACTCAGTTACAACACTACTGGGGGAAATTCTGGTTTCACTGAAATCACAGAATCATAGAATCATTTAGGTTGGAAGAGACCTTTAAGATCGAGTCCAACCGTAAACCTAACACTGGCAAAATGGAAAGTTTCCCAAAACAATTAAATTTGCTGTCATTTTGAGCTATTCTTCTCCTTCAGTATTTGCTAAGACACTAAAAGTAGCCCTGGAAAGACTTTTTGGTTTTGTTTCTTTTAAGATTAGGATTCTAAAATGTGTATGGAAAAAGCACATTAAAAATTCTTTGAAAATGTAGTTGGCTATAAAGCATTTGAACTAAAAATGACTGATTCTGTCATTTTTATAACAACTTTTATTACTTCCATAGAAATTAATCAAGTAGCTTACAGCAATTTTGCCTACATTAAAAAAAAAAAAGGTCAAAACCAGTGAGGGAACAAATACTGCCTAGAACCACAATTTTAAGATAATGTGTTGTCAGAATTGTACTATGTGAAATACTTAAAAGACAAATAAAGCAAAGCGGCATTTTATTATGTAAGAAACACAGATGCCAACACTGATCCGTGCAGTGGCAAGTTTAAACTAAAATTCCGTTTATCACAGATGTTCTCTATTTTAACAGTCAAGATCAGTAGAAATGTTCTTCATAGGAAAAGAAGAATTTGCTACCTTCATATTTATTTTACCAAAAAAGATCTGCGCCATAAAAATCCTGATTAAAAAAAATACAGTTCATCTTTCCCTCCATCTGTAAATGAATCCCACAGCGTGTCGCATATGGAACAAGAAACAGTATTACTGTTTTGATTCACTCACGCGAATCACTTTGATTCACTGTTAGTGACACACTAACCTGTTAAGAGAGTCATGGTGCAATTTTCAATCAATGAAGTTCCGTAGTGCCTACAGCAAGCCTCCTCTGTCTCACATCATCATTCTTTGCTGGTGGAAGTTAAATATTGGTAAACATCTACTTATCTACTACTCTCAAGTAATCACTTTCCTTAGTGTTTTTATCGAGATTGCAAACATCTACTTAGAAGAATTCCGCAGCCTATGCAGGAGGAAGCAAGCGGCACGGAGTAAGGAGGTGTTTCCTTCAGAAGCTGCACCACACAAGCCAGTCCCATCATGACCAAGCCAGATGCAAACGGCACCAGCCAGGTACCCTACCCCGGGCCTGAACAGCCAACATTCTCTGCACAATGACCAATGCTTTCTGCAGCACTGGGATAGAGCTGTCCAAAATATACAGTCTCTGGGAAAATACAAATGCCAAGCTTCTCGTTATTGCAACCTCTACGGAAAGCCCCATGCACTTAAGGATCTGTCTCCTGCAGCATGAAGTAGCTACAAAACATCTATTTTTTTCTCTACTAAGTCTAAAGGCTTTTCATTGTGAAGTGAACCAATGCAGAAATCAAGAGCCCCCTCTCCTTGGACAACTATACTTCGTCTTTCCCATTCCTGGTCTAAATGACTTTTTTTAAAATTCCAAAGAGTCACCTGTAAACAGGAAATATTTCACCAATTTTGTGTGTGTTGGGCTGGTGTTCTGTTTATTTGCTTTTGTTTTTCAAGTAGAGGGCACTGTTTAATATGATGTACCTCTTGAATGAAACACACACAGTAGCCTGACTTAGTGAGAAAAAAAAAAAGAGAAATTTGATTTAGCAATACAAGATCACCTTCTATCTGCAGGTAGGGCTAAAGACTCCCACAAGTTGCTTTCAGTTGAAATCAGTTGAATTAATGTGCTTTATCTCTGCACTGGTATACAGACTGAAGCCAATACAAACAGGCAGACTGCAGCTGTATTAGATACAACAGCTACCTTTCATACACGCATTTAAGAAATCAGCAGAAGGAAAACATGCCAGACCTTTGTCCTTCTCTTCAAAACTGAGAAGACACATAGAAATCCAGTTTTAGTAAAAACAGATGCCTTTTCATTTTTTGTTTGAATTTGGCTACAGGTTTATGTCAAAATCTGAGAAGATATTTGAAATTAAGTTTTTACTACAGTAAATAACTGATGGTAAACCTCACCTGCAATTTTATTGAGGTGACACACCTTTCCATAGCATGAAAGCTATGCTTCAATGTACTTTTTCCTACCATCTTAATACTGCATGTGGCGTACCAGAAAATTTTTATTAAATAAATGAATCAGTGTTAATATTTTACAGCTTCCTTTGACTTAAGAGATCACTATTTTTAGTCAAGAATTTGACACTAAAGCTTTGCTGGTGTCAAACAAGCTTAAGCCATGTTTGTTATGGTCTGCAGCTCAGATGCTCCATAAATTAGAAAGGTGAAAACTTCACTGAAGTCAAGACCAAAACTTGCATTGACTTCAGTGAAGCTAGGATTTTACCCACAAAGTCTTACAACTCATCTCATAGTTATTTCTTGGTTCAAATGTATTCCTCCATATTTTATGACAATTTTAGTTCTTGGTTATAACTTGGAAAGCCTCCAGACACATGGGTATAGGTGGTTTGCTGCACGCCCAGCAGGGCCCCAGCTAGCACCGCATTATATAACAGATGTGAAGTGTTTCTGAGATACTGTGTGGGATGTCGCCACACTTTACAACTATTATTTTAATGCTACTGCTTTAAGATCTCACAATATCTGGGACATTATTGCTTAAATGAAAGATCATTCATGTGTGACATAATGCATCCAATGACATAAAAAATAGGAAATACACGAGGCCAGAAGCCCTGTCACAGTATGTTGATTCACTCTAACTTACAGTTCATACCGCATTATTGCAGTAATTTTGTATAGCATTTGTATAGCATTCACAATAACAAAAGTACGCTGGATACCTCTTAAATTTATTAGGAAAACTTAATGCAGTTTCCTAAAGCTTTTAATGTGGACTTTCCTTCACATTCGAAGTAAAAAACTGAGTGACTACAATAGGAATCGGGCAGGCGTCTGTTTTTAACTGTCCTATCAGCTGTACCAAGTATTAAGTAATGATCCTAAACAAAATAGGAGAAGAATCTCTCAAACGTACTGGGAGAGGGGAGGGAGCAGGGATTCTGGAATCACAGTAGTTCACCAATGCCACTGGAGCAATTTCTTAAAAAAGAAAATTAAAGCAGGAGGAGGAAAGGGGCACGCAGTAATGAACAACGTGAAGTCACTAGGTCTGCGAACAAACAAAAGTAAGATGCTGGGAATCACATGGAAAGGGAGAAAGGGGATAGTAGGCAAATTCTTGTACAGGGAAGACAGCAACAACTTCCACAGGCTGCTTTAAAATTAAAACTTGAAGTTACAAACTTTTTAGCATCTTTTTGCAGGTGCTCCTCAAAAAAAAAAATCACAATGGGAACAGCCAATTTTAGCGAGGCTTTAGATTATTATTATTATTTGTAAAAGCCTCTAAAGAAAGATGAGAAAAGTTTCATCCAGGCACAGTGGACCTTTCTTCCAATTGCTCCTAAGGATGCTTGAAGGCCTTAATCTTTGCAGTGCTAAAAAGGAAGCCCTGGAATAATCATGATTATCCTTCCCCATAAACATGAAGGCGGCCATAATAATTTGCAATGAATGGCAAAGCGAGGCTTTCTAACAAGTTTGTGGGGAAGAAATCCAGACTACTAAAAAAAAAAAAATGTTTTAGTAGTTTTCAACTTTAGAGAAACAGTTTAAAATGAGTACATTAATTTCATATCCAGTTATCAAGTTTCTTAGGAAATAAGCTAAGCTTAAAAATAACTGGTAAGCATCTGGCATGCTACATCAAGGGAATTCTTAATGTCTACACTGTGATATAACTTTATAAATTTAGTTCTAGCAGGAAAAAGTTAAACATCAGAAAACACATTTAAATATGACAACGAAATAGCAGTGTAGATCAATTTAGGAAGGCTAACTGAAAGTGACAATTTACAGTTAGCAATTCTACAGCTAACATACTGAAGTAGAAGTTTGTTGTTGCTGTCAAATAACCTAGCAAGGAATTGCAAGACAATGACTTATTCTTTTTGAATGATTGTGTTCTTCAAATACAGCACACAAGCATTTTTACTTAATGAACTATATTACTTTTTCATTTTAGTCTTAGCATGACTTTTCAGATACTGCCTTTAATGAAAAATAGAGACTGAAGTTGTTAAAAAGAATATTATGTGAATGATTTAAAAAACAATTAGAGAGACTGGAAATACCATATTACAAAGGTCAAAGCAATCCAGTTTCCTTAAACAAGTATTTATGTAACCTAAGATTTATATCTTAGGTTTATATCTGAGGACTTTGCAAATTAAGTTTTACACCAGCCTCTCCATTAGCTGTATTTTAAGAAAACACTATATAAATAATAGTGGTTTTTAACCATCACACATGAATCTGCTTGTTTCAATGGATTATAAAATATACCCCTCTTCATTCTTTTACGAATTACATTACATGGGGTCTTGATCAATTGGAAAGAACAGAATCAAATCTTGTTACATGCTTGGCAAACATATCCCTCAATCAACATTTACTTAGCCTAAAATAGAAAATCTGTGACAATCAGAACTTTTTTTCTTTCCATTGAGCTACCTATTCATGAAGAACAAACTAATGCAAACAGATTTATTACTAAAATAATGAAATTATTTGCAACTTGTTGGGAGAACTCAACTGTGTATGGTTTCAGAATGTTCTCAAAACACCGAGAATTTGTGCAACTGATACATAAACTCAGAAGTTTCAAAAAACCACCACAGTGGAAATTTTTCTTTTTCACATTTATCCAGAAAAGTCTAATGTCTCAGCACAGTGACATTTGTACAGACTGATTTGTGTGCTATGCCACACTTGTGTAAATTACAGAGTAAATCCTGTAAACACTGAAAAGATAAACACTGGTATTTCTCAACTAAATTATGGATACACCTGTTGTAAAAGTGTAATATGAGATCAGGAGCAATATTACACAAAATCCTGAAAGTCACAGCATAAACCTGAGATTTTGGCAGTTTTATCAAAATGTCCTAAATTACTCTGTATGCATCACTAGTCCTCATGTCTTACCGTGTATATTTGTTTGTCCCAAACAAAGAGAAGTAGATAATTTTTTTTTTTTTGTCCAACAATACATTAAACGAAAAGTGATCAGGTATTATCAAATTAAATATCATAAATAAAAAGTATTTACAGTATTTTCTAATTATTAAACAACAAAATAACCAATTAAATTGTGCAACAAACTTAAAACACCCAACATCAAAGATGTGAAGTATTACTTAAACCTTCACGTACTGATTTTACAAAAAACTATTAAAATATTTAAAAATTTCCATTTTATCTATTTTAAACAAAGAAATTTCAAAAATGTTTAAGACTATTAAGAGTTATCAATTACACAGGCACTTCACATGTAAACAATCTACAGTACAACTGAAAAAAATATTTGGCACCAACCTAGAAGACTGGAAAAAACTCAATAAAATGTGTCCTTTTCCCATTGTATACTGTTTTGTGTAATCACCATACACTCAGACTAAATACTGGCAATGTTAGAAGTGTGTAAGTTACAATCAGGAGTGCAAAAAAATAAAGAACACAAATATTAAGCTTTCTGAGAGAGTGAAAGTGGATTACAAGTGATCAGTCGCTCACATTTTTACCATCATACCATCGCTACATTTTTGTCTTACCTTTAAATCAAATGATTGACTTGAAAGTTTAAAGGGGGGGTGGTGTGTGTGCTTTGTACTTTGAAAATAATTCAAACAATATTTTCAATGTAGGAAAAGAAATCCAGCATTTAACTGTAACATAGAGATGTTAAATGGCAGCTTTTAACTTAAATTAACTGGAAAGAGAACCTGATGCTACCACAATCTCTTCGTGCATACAATTACAAAAGAAAAAAGGAATAATTTTGTTCTCTTAACTGGCAGCTGACTCCAAGGTTTTCATGTACAACTCTGAAGTAAGGCTCTCTACAGCATCTGGACAGATACTAGTTTTTGATGGCTTGGATGTTCCCATGTAGGAAGCTGAACTGCCTTGGAGCGATCCAAATCAGCAGATCGAATGGTAAGTTGTCTAGCTTCCAAGAAGTCATGTCACATGGAAGAAAGCTGAGATACTTTCAAAGTTGGCAATTCAAGCAGAGCTTGAACTGTGAGGCCAACCTTCACCAGACCCCTTTCCTCCAGAATGTGATGAGGCAAGCAAAGTCTCTCCTGCAAAGTAAAGCGGTACGTGTATCAAGTTTCATTCTTTTTTCTTCCCCCAAGGTGAGTAACAAACACATTCTCTCTGAAATCGCACATACATCACTATATGACACTTGCATAGAAAATGTCTTTGGCCCTAAATGTCACATACGGTTCTCTACAGTAACAGAATGGTCTGAAGCTAATTATACCCAAGATCTGTTTAAAGTGTTGAACAACATCAGAATGTCATCAGAACAACATCTGATGACAACATCAGAAGATACATAAAAGGCTGACAATTTCATAAAGCCAAGACCTGCTTCTGAAAAGAAACAAGCAAGAAAAACAGGCTGCTGGCTCAGTGGTCTACTTCCCCTTCCCTTGTTTTGTAGACTTATTACCAATTTTTCCCCTGGGAACACTCAGAAGTGCTGATAGACTGGGTCCTCGGTAATGAGCCATTCTCCAAGAAAGTCATCTTTCAGTTTCAAAATTCAGCACAAGCTGGACAATTTTCCCAACTGCTAGCTGGTTACATGTAATTCAGGAGGTAAATCTTAGCATCTCGAACTTCTGAATGGCCTATGGCTCCGCGCTAGACAGAAGCTGTGGCGGAACAGTAACCCAGGCTTCTAAATCCATGAACTAACGTTCTTGTTCCACTAAAGAGGGTCAAGGGAGTTTTTTTGTCTCTTGTAATATACAGGAAATGATTTGATCTTCGTGGTTGTTTCCCCCCGCCCACATACAGGGAAGTAAGAGGATGAACTTGGGCAACAGAAGCATGAATAATGGGCTACAACTACGGCCATGCTAAAAAAGACAGATTAGGCTACATATTTCTGTAATTGCAGGATTTTTCCTAGGCAAATGCTGAAATTCATGCCACAGTGAGTTGCTAAACTCAAGACTTTTAAGTATTACAACATCATCCTCTCACATCAGTTCTTTTGTTTAGATGGCAATATATTTTACAAGGAGGTCAGTATTATTTTTACTATAAGGAACCGACTAGAAACCCATAAAGTAGCTTCCTCAAGTTCATGCCACAGGCCGGAAATGGGACTTCTTTTTGTGTTTTCATGTTCCCTGGTCAGCATGATAATTACTATTGCCCCTGAATTTAAATCAGTCGTCCGTCCCTCCCCCCAATCAGCTTCAGCATTTGCTGACATTTTCTGTAGTTGTTAATAAGTCAATAAAGCAAACAGTATACCTGTGGAACGCCCAATTTTTTGCAAGCATCAAGAAAGTTTTCAACATTTCTTCGGCACTTTGCCATACTGAGTTTAGGCTGTAAAGACAGAATGTTAGATCTTCAGCATACATTCATGAAGGACTGTGTATTTCTGATGCAAGTTGTAACAGTTGCTAAAGCACAAAACAAATTCTATGAAGACTCAGTATATGAAAGTAGCCCTTAAACTAAACTTCTGAGCCTTGTTTAATGCTTCTTTGCAGAAAAAGGCATGTAGCCAATTAATATGGTAAATATGACTCATGATGTTTAATATTGAACTTTAAAAGTTTGTTTTTATGTCAGATGCAACAGAAGTGAGATAAATGACTTACCACTGCTGGCGATGGTACATGAATGCTGGCAACAGAACGTGGCCTTATGTGATTGGCTAAATGGCAAAGAACTACTCCATCCATCAGTGCTGCTCCAATGTCGTCTGGCAAAATTACTTTTAACCTTGATTCAAGATTCTATTAAAGAGTCCGTAAGTAAGTTACTTTCAACATTAGCTAATTTTTAATTTTAAAGCATTGAGTTTAAAAGGGACGTTTTAATACTAAATTGAAGTAAATGGAGTCAACTCACACTTTACTGAGTACAAATATCCTCTTCTCTTTATCATTAACCTTACATTCCCTTTGCTTTTTTTTTTTCAGTGACACAGCTACAAACATTGAGAGAGACATTCAGCCAACAATTACCATGATACGTAGCTCTCAGAGCCATATGATGAACTCTCTGCACATAATGGGAAAGCTTAGAATTTAAGGACAGAAATGTTATGCCAAGTACCTCATTAGCTGTTAGTGTGCAGAATTTGTGGGTTGAAATCATACACAATTTTACTAGGAGATGGAGGGAAGAAAAGAAGGGAACACAACCACTTTGGGCATGGAAATTTCACTTGTGCAGATGACGGTTAAATAGTGCCCACACTTGTGTTACAAAACAGAGAAGGGAAGCAGGGACTGTTTTTTCCCACCCCAGCAACAAGCCTTCACTGCTCAGGAAGTGAACCCGACAAGACAGAAACAGCCTTCATAGAAGTCACACCCCAAATCAGTACTGCCCTGGAAAGCAGAGCTGCTATGACTTCCAGTTAACTATAGTTAACTGCGAAATATCTTGAGAGTAGAACTATACAGAAAACAACCTACTGCAAGTCTGAAATTTAGATCCCATTCTTTATTGTATAATTTCTAGCAACTTTCTACACTCAAAAAGCATTTGGCTGTTCAGAAGACTGTGACCATCTTTCCTCAAATCTCAGGTTAAATAGCAGCAAACACAAGTAGGCTTATTGTCTCCCCAGGAAAACCTAAAACCTCAGAAATCTAAAAAAAATAATTTCATTTTTCATTTTACTTTGTTTTCAGCTAAAAAACATTTGATCCCTGGTTGGTATTTTGGTTGGACCAAAAATTGCACCAGTGTAGCTGGTTACATGAAATTCCTCAGGGGGAAGTATCACTGCAGTGATGCCCCTGTACAACGGTAATGATCTGCAGGCCTTTAGGTTTAAACTGTGGTACACAGCAATGTAAATGCACTGCACCCATATAGTAAATAATGGTACATACATTGCGAAGCTGTCTTATTTGTTCCCTTTCTTCCCTTAAATGCTCCATTTTCCTCCTCATTGTAAATCCAGGATCCACTGCACCATAGTCCTGGCGAGATGCACGGCTGAAAGCTATTAAACATTAGTGAAGTTAGTTTTCAGAATTCAGACTAAAAAAAACACCCAGACTAAAAATTTACCACAAATATTAAAAAATGGGAAAAAAGCTGCAGAACTTTTCAGAATATGTTTAAGTATCCTGATGTAAAAGATGCTGTCTGTGAAACTTATCTTTCAAATAAAATACACAGATCATCTTACTTAAAGTGCAAATGGATAACCAGAAAATATGGAGACAGAGTTTACTTCAATATTCAAATATCTGTTTGAGATATATACTTCATTTGCACTTTTCCAAGCATATCTTGCAATCTAGCTTTGAAAGTATTTTCATTGTGTTTTAATTAAGTACAAAGTCTTTATGAAGACTAAAAAAGGGACAGAACTCTCTGACGTTAACTTAAAATGAAAAACTTAAAACAAATACCTACACACACGCACATGTGTTAGTTAAGCAATCACTGTCTCTGCATATGCACATTTAAAAAATTAACTGAAAAATATGGAATGTCTCATCTAAAGGTTCCTTTACAAAGGAGGTCTGTTAAACAACTACATTCACTTTACTAATTTTTCATGGTCAGAAAGCCTTCCAAATAACAATTCTGTTTTATAGAACACTGGCAAATAAACACTCTTCTGTAGCAATACCACTGTATCTTTAAGTATTTTACCCCATGCTTTTGAGCTAAAAAAAATACTTACACTTTTAGAACTTCCTATATTGTTGCTAATAGGTTGGATTTTAGCAAGAGATCTAACAATCAAAAATAACAGAAATTTTATAGACACTGTTGAAATCACTGCTCTGATCTTAATACATTATGACAGTATGTAGTTTGTATTCAGAAAAACACAATTACATGTTACCAACAGTATCTATGGAAGCATCTAAAACTACAAAGATTTTGGCTTCTAACTAAGAAACAAAATGCCATTCACTGTCCTAGAACTGAGTGAAAGGGGTGCTGCCGTTGTGCAGACGTGAGCTGGCAGTGGCTCCTAGGAAGCCTACTACTGCACTGAGAAAAGATGGGCTGAAAAGTCCTAACAAGCCTGCTTCCTCCTATCAAATCTGCACCTTCCTGCAGCCAAGGATGTAGATAATTCAGAAGCCTCTAAATTATCACAGCCAGACATGTCCCGGTACATGCAATTAACCTAACTATCTCTGGCACAGAAGTTTCACACAACCACTTACAAATCTCAAGTAGCTTAGGGGCGCTGAAGAAGTCACTTGCATGACCTCAGCCAGACATACTCTACTACTGAGGGGTTCACAGGCTGGTGTTAAGGAGGTCAAGCTTTTCTACTATAAACACTGAATTAAATTAAAGAGTTGAGATTCTTCCTTAATGAATTTGCAAAAGACTGTTCCCTTAAAAACAGAGAAGAGTGGTATTAACTGGAAAAAAGATTGCACAGTGGCTTTTCCAAACTGTGTTTTACACTGTTCCAGTATTCACATAGATACTTGCCAACAAAATAATAATATAACCAAAAAAAGTATTATTTATACCTAGATTTCAGAGAACTGAAAGTGTGCTTTAGACAATACAACTTACTTATGAGGGTATGGCAGAGTCTTGGAAGAGTCAGGGTGCAACAAAGCACTAAGCCATAAAACTCCTGGCAAAGCTCTGCTGAAAGCACCCTTTCATAGGACAAATTACAAAAATCTAGTTCTCTTGAAACCCTCCTGCATCAGCCATCAGGTGTCAAGAACAACTGCTTGCTGTTTCCCTGTTCTTTGACAGTGACTAAATATGCACAAAATAAATCAGTGGGGGAAAAAATTTTAAAATGTAATTAAAAAAAACAATCACTGTGCAACTTGGGGAACTTTCAATTATTTGTTTGCCAAAGCAGCTGTCTATGTCTTTCCCAGCACTATGCTTGTGATAAATATACCAAGTGCGTGGCTGTACTGTGGCGTCTCTTCATATTCATTCCAATTCACGCATCTGCTATCCTTACTGTACATTCCAGTCCAGGAAATAAACATCTGTTCTATGATGTTATGTTAGAGAACAGCAGCTTACCTGACCTTGGTTTGAGACCAAATGGACCATGAGTGTTACTATCTGTCCTTTCATAATCCTGTTAACAGAGATAAAATCAATTTTCTTCCATTCATTAAAAGAATTAACTGTTGTTCCCATCAAGATAGTGTTTAAATTATTCTTGCCTAAGAAAAGTGAGTTCTTCTGCTTAACTGTAGCACACTCTTTTGAAGGGGACAGTATAAACTAAATGGAATGAAAGTAACCTCACTACATGCAGATAAAATTATCTCACTGAGGAAGAAAAGCAGCACCAGATTAAATAAAATCTACTCTAAACCATTTCAAACTACTGCAAACCATTCTGTGAAGAGTTGTAAGCCAGCTGTAAGCAAACGCAAATATCCTCCCAACACTTAGCATCAAAATATTTAAGAACTATTTACTTTCAATTATGAAGATCTGATTTTTCTCATTTCACCATCTAAAGAGTACTCAGTAATTTGGTATGTACATGAGATATCTTTATTTCAACTCATTTCACTGTATCTGGGAGATGTTCTCATTCTGCTTCCTGAAGTTCCTTATTAACATGAGGTGGAAATGTTAATAGCTTTTGGTATGCTTTATTCAGAGCTCAGCAGTGAGACTACATGGATGTTCCTTAAAAAGGAAAGCAACCAGCAAATGAAGCTGCAAGGCTGCACCACGAAGGCGAGAGCCAGAACTTTAAAGGACAAAACTCTCCAAGAAGTGTCAGTACCTTTGGGTTCCCGTATTGCATAAAAATGCTAAACCACAAGTTTTACTTAAAAATCTTCTGGATGGCTAGTGCACAGGGGACACTTAGAAAATGTGGCAAATTTGATTTTTGTTTTATTAGCTATTTTCATTAGAAAAGATAATGGAGACAAAGCAATGCACCTTTCTAAACACCAGTCAAAAAGAAGATATCTACAGGAGACTGGATAGTTGCAAAGGTAAAACAAGTTGTAATAGCTGTCTCTAGTTTCTACCTATTTTTGAATTTTTATTATGATAAAATAATTCTAATATGCAGTTTCAAAGGAAACTAACAGGTTTGTATCTGCGTGGAAAACCTGGTGACAAGTAATGCACACACAGAAATGTTTGTTGAATGAAAAACAGAACCACAAACTTGTACCTCAGACGACACAGGAGACTGTGGGGACACATTAGTATTATCACTGTCTTGCTAAAAAGAAATCAAAGAGATGAAATTATAAAAATGAAAATTATGATTTAACAAGAAACATGAAGTTATGAAATATACAATATATGGAGACATGCAAGATTTGTCAAGTATGCGACAAACTAGCAGCAAATAAATTTAAAAACATGTAAATCAAGGAAACACTGTTCACTGTTTATGTCAAATACTACTTTTACATTACCTCTGCTTGATAGGTGAATTAACCTCCCTATTACCGAAGAAAGTAAATGTACTACTTTCTTCCCCAGGGCACAATCTTGATCATTTTTTTCAAATAAAGGAGTATAGTATTTATTTCTGCTATGGCTTTGGAACGTGAAGTTTGTTTGTGTGGACTCTAGCCAATGTTCTCCTGTTCTGCGACTGTGGCTCGTAGGCGTTCATAAAAGACAAATGAATAAAACGTTTTTTTACATTTTACACAACTACTATGTCTCACCTCATCATTTTCATTTCCACTTGAACTCTTTCTGGAAGACTTATACTGCAAAACACACACAATTATTACTTTAAAATGGAACTATGGTTTTCATTTGAACTAAATGGCTTGATATAACTCAGATGTTACTTATTACTGGTGATGCTGCTGAGAAGAAAAAAAAAACATGTTACAGAATTAAAGGAGCAAAAAAGACACAAAACAGAAAAGGAACATCTAGTTCCTAAGCTAGTCAACGTTTTTGTTATGCTGATGAGAGGATAAGAGCATTTTAAAACTAAATACTTTTACAATGTAAACTGACTGCCTATGACAGTTGATGCAGGTGAAAAGACCTTAACAACTGCTACTCAACCATTATTTGTTAGAAAAAACTACGCAACCCATGAAAGTTACTTTTACAATGTTTTGTTATGTAACGTTAAGATTGCTTACACTTTGAGAGATTGACTTGACATTGTAAAAACTTAAATTAAAAAAAAAAATCAGTATTTCCTTTACAACCTCAAAGCCTGATCACATCCTTTTATCTATTTAAGACCAGCGCTTTTTCCAGTTCTGTGACTTGTTGCGCACTGCCTTCATCACTGTCCCACTTCCTGATTATCCCAGAAGTGTAGGAAATGAAGGAGGGATTGAAGGAAGCAATTTACAAAAGTGGTATTTAAGAAAAGAAGTAGATTTCATTGTCTGCAGAGCAAGTGTACAAAATAACCCCAGAAAACAACATGCAGCTGTTGTTTTAAAAAGATCCATCACTACAAAACACAGGTAAGTACATTGTGTGTATATGGCCAGCCTACCCATTCTTACAGTATAATACATGACACTGGCTAAATTAAGAGACTAATTTGGGAAATGGAAGGATGGTCCTCCTTCAAAGACCTGACTTTTCAGGATACATACAGGTTTTAGTTAGAAGAATTTCTTAAAAAGGAAGAAAAACCTGACTTGCAGCTATGTTCTTTAACATTAAAAAACACACAAACTTACATAGCTCTGTTAGAGAACGTTGTATTTATTAGTTATGCATAGAAGATGCTCGTCTTCTTCAAAGTTATAACTGAGCACTGTTGGGCTGTAAAATTGAACAGTTTTACCGAGTTGAATTTTCAATAGCTTTTGAACTACATGCTGAACAATGCCAACAACAATGGTGAACAGCATCTCTCTTGAAAATCAAAGTCTAGGACAAACATAGCCTTTGCTAGCTATCCTACCGCCGTTCATTTTCTGTGCAAATTAAACACGTGTTTTGAAGAGTGATTGAATAAACTGTCAGTTGTTGGTTTATGGCATTCTTTTATTGTTTTAGTTTTTTGGTGGTTTGGGGTTTTTTGTTTGTTTTGAGGGGTTTTGGGTATGTGTGTATTTTTGTTTGCTTCTTTTGGTTGTGGTTTGTTGTTGGTTGTTTTTGGGGGGGTGTGTGTTTTTTTTTTTAACTATGCACAGAGTATAGGTTGTTCTGGGGTCGGACAGAGACCTATTACATAGATCCATGACTGAATATTTCTCTTCTTCGGTTTATATCCTGTATGTTTGCAGTGCAAGGGAATATATTACTTTGGAACTTGATAAGGCAAACAAAGCCTGATCTTCTATGCCCTGCAGACCTGTGCCGATGACTTTTGTTCACACACGCCTTTGGCCAATTGTGTGTTCACATTTTACCACCATAAGTAACCATATCAAAGCTAGCATGTAGTAACTCTTTTCCATTGTGGATATGTTAACAAGAATTTCAGCCTGGATATAGCTAGGATCCAAAACAACTACAAACTGTTGCGGCGGGGGGGGGGGGGGGGGAGGCATTTTGGTTGATAGAATTGTCTTCAGTGGTAAGATTCCTTTTACATATTTAAGGCAACAATGATTTCAGGTTCCAGCGAGACTTCAGTGCAATACCATAAGGAAGGGACTTTGATTCTCATGGGCATTTCGCTACCCTTCTGTTGCACAGTACAATTGTACAATAAAAATATATAGTATGTATAATAAAAACTCTCTATAAATACTTCTGGACGCTGATCCAAGTAAATTTTCCCTGTTTTAATGATGCCCATTGCAGTCATTTGGTGTGTACTCTGAAGATATTAATGTTTGGCAGTACAGCTGTGATTATTCAGGGAGCATTTTTTTCAAGAAAACATGGACACAGTATGAATTGTATTTTCACTAGTTTCTCAGAACAGCAGTGGTACCTCGTTTTTTTTTCCCCCTCAAGTTTGCAATGGAAGACAGACATCGTTTCACTTGTTTATTGCCTTGTTCTTGCAAATTAAACTATCAATGACACAGTATTTTTTGTTACTGCTATAGCCTGCTTAATTCACTTTGAGACATGTCTATAGCTGTATGTTATGCGCCATCACAGAGCTCAAAACTGAAATCTGTATCAGCATTTAAAGACATCCTTTAAAGTTACAAGGAATCACTAATGCAGGTCTTACATATTGACAGCACAGCTGTTTAATGAGTCAAATGACTGAATTCTGTTTTACTTAGAAGTTTCTCCCTTTCCCCTCAAAGGCTGCTGGGCAAAATTAATTTAGGGATGAAAACCCCAGAAAAAGGTCAGTAGAATTCAAGTTAGGATACAGCACCATAAATTCTGCAGGAAAAAAAAATTACTAACTTCTATAGTCAGAAGAATGTATCTGAGCTGTATGGCATGCTCTGTTCTTCCTGGAATTTAATTTCTTTGAAGTTCCCTAGCATTTAGTGAAGATGTTTGATGGCAAAGACCCAAGAAACTAATTTCCTAAGTGACAAATTTAATTTTAACTCAACCTAGCACTGGTCAGAATTCTCCTATTTCTCTACTATACCCCAAAACAAATTTCATCTAATGCTGCTATAACTTTGTATCTGTTTTGCAATAAGCAGACACTGACATCTGGTGACCAATGGTACACACTACAGAAAGCTAAGCAAGAGAAAATTTCCTCTTTAAAATGCAAACTAATACAGAGAGAACCAAAATACATAAAACATTCTTATAACCATGCTGCACAAAAAGGTAATGCATATTTTCCTTGCACTAAAGAAAAAAAAAAAAATCCCTCAAACTGGATGGGGAAGGACCAATGACCAAAGATTGGTTTCTGGCTTTACTAGAAGACAATTGTAAATTACTTTTATTTAAAGATAAACAAAATCTTTGGTTCCTCCTGATTTTCCTGCACTCTCACATTACCCTAATTACATATATATACATGATTTAACTCAAAAGAGCCCAATAAAAAAATTACAGGTTATGTGCAAAATTAAAAGCATGACCACCTTTGAGGATTTCTTACCTTTACTTAGTTATATGGTTTCTTCTACTCCCATTAAAAGAAAAAAGTCACACACACACCCCCCCATTACCTTGAAATACTCTTTTCTAATTTGTTTACTTCTCCTTCTTTCTTCATTCTGCCAAATCACTGGCTGTGTTTCTGGCCAATGCTGCTCATTCATTGAATCTTTCTGGTTTTCCAGTGGCTATAAGGTTTAGAAATATTTTTATGTAAAAGGTAAATATACCTCACGTGCATTAGCACAAATTATTGTGAACTACAATTATGAATTGTTTGCCTCTCTCATAGTCTAGCTTTATGACGTGAAAGTGTTAGCAGTCAGATTCTGGTAAAAAGCACCTATTTCCTTTCAAATCCTAAAGCATATTTCACAGAAGAAAAAGAATCTATGAAATAATTCTTAAGAAATTAACACCCTTTTCTGCATTGAGCGTAAGTTTTGCAGGTATGTTAGGAAGCCATCTAAAGGCTGCCATAAATAACTTCAAAAGACCAGGTAGAAATGTGGTTAGCCACCAGCACGTCTAATTTCTCAATGTGAATAGTCATTGCACAGGAAAAGGATGGCTACAAGACAATTGAAGTATTTGTCTGCTGTTCCTATCGAAAAGATTATACACATCAACTAGCTGTAAAAGAAATCTCTCTTTCAGAGTATTGTATTATACAACGTACTCTGAAGAGACAGCTAAAGTAGATCTGTTCTTAAAGTAACAACGAATACACGTACGTTATGAAAACTGAAAGCAGACAATGTGAAGGGACCATTTCATAATAAGGCTAAAACTACATCTCCAACTGCTTCTTCATATTAGAGTATCAGGTCATTTAACATAATTATAAATACCTGATGGACTAAAATCTAAGATAATAAAAAGGTACTCTCAATAGTTTCACTGCAATTTTATCATATCACATAAGCTTCTCAGTGAGGTATGGGGCATGGAAGGCCCATTAAGTAAGAAACCATACGAACATACAGAAGTTTTCTGACAGAAAAACAAAACCAAAAACCAAAACAAATCACCCAAATATGAAGCCACCACATTTACATTTGACTATTTACCTGCCAGCTGTATGGGGACACTGGGGAACTCACTTCGTCTGTTGAGACACTAAAAATTAAGATGAGAAGCATAAATTCACTACTGTTTTGTGTGCTTTAAGCACCAAGTTACTTTAAAGTATCAAAATTAGTGAACACTATACCAAGCAGCTTCCCTGCAACAGTACAGTATTTTTTGGCTACCTGTATAAGGATGTCACAATGTGGCTAAAAAGTTCTCCCATTTGACTAAAATCTCAAATCATATTCAACTCTCCTTTACCATATGCTGACAATAGGTCTTGCACACTACAGTACTTCATTCAGATAAAGCTTTTTTTTGAAGCGTGTTGATCCTTAGAGATTACTAATGCACCTTCACTGTTTTGTTTCTCAAAGCAACTGATGAAATATTTTGTTCCAAGATGACAAAATGTCTATTCTTAAACTCTGGGAAGACTCACATGCTTCATTTCACTGTTAGCTCTATACAGTAAAGTAGAAGCTTATACTAGTAGGGAAGGGAAAAACATTTTAAGATGGGACAGTGAAACTGCAAAATCTGAAAAAATCACTCTGGAACATGGAAGGTCTGAGAAAAGGAAAATAAAAGGAAATTTTCTCAGGAAAATAAAAATGTTTAGATTTGGTGTCACTTCAAATTTTTCTTTCTAAATCTTTCTGTGAAATCCACTTCTATCGTCTTACCAGCAACCATTTCATTCACATTCTGACAGCTGGCTGAAGAAGCTGTGCAGCATACCAAAAGGCTAACAGCTGGGGATTGAATGCAAGAAGGACGTAACACCATGAGCAATTATAATAAATCCTAAAGGGAAAATAACTAGGCACTTAGCTTCTGATACTTTATATTCCTTTTCCTTCCTTTCTGTTTGCCTCAAACCAGTAATGCTACTTTTTAAAGCTGTTAGGCATCTGAATCATGCTCAATAGCTTGACAAGCAATCCAGTTGGGAATTGCAGGAACTGCTGCAATAAATAATTGAGTTTTGCTGTTGATACATATGTATCCATTAACTATGACATGTTCTGTAAGTGTAAATTATTTAGGGATATGACAGTCTTTCTACTACTCTCTTTGTATGTTCCTTATGCAGTGTGTGATTTGGGTTCCTATGTATCAGTGCAATAAAACGACAAATAGTCTGCAATATCTGCCTTATCTTGTGCAATATCTTACCTTATCTTATCTACACCCTCAACATTAAGGGGGTGAAGGGGTAGGGTTTTTTCTTTTAAGTCTCAGAACCATTTCTGTTTCATTAACGAAAAAGGGAAAGGTAACCTTTCCTTGATTACCCTATATGAAGGCCTAACATAGCTTTACACTACAGCTGGGTGACATGCTGGGTGACAGCATCCCAAAGAACAGAAACTGTATGTTAAGCAACCAAGGACTGGAAAGTCCCAAATACAAACGAGTAATAGTTCCAGCATGGTTCATGTAACCGCAGGACCTGTGCACAACTAGCTCCTTAAAACTGCAGATACCAATGAGAGAGAAAATAGCCAAAATAGGATGTATCAGATTGAAATATACACAGTGTGTTCGAGGAAATGCTTTCCTCACGCCTACCTGAATAGCAGAGCGCTGTTACCACCCCCAGTGCTCTCCATATTGCTTTTGTCTTTTTTGTCTCATTGCTGCTGCTTTAGCCATCAGTAGTGGCTTTTGTCTCCAAGATTCACAGCAAAACTAGGGTCTGGACACAAGCAGATACATGTTCTTTTGTAGATATAAATTTTAGAAGACTACGGGGCTGACAAAAATCACAAAAGCCACTGTTCAAATGGAGTTCTTGTTAGGAGGCTGCCAGTAAGCGGTCCCTCTTTAGCTTAAAAATTAAAACAGACTATTTGTTGACCAAACTGATTAAAAGGACTGATCTAGGATTCCTTAAGGGTGGGAGGGCTGAAAACTTGCTAAGTTCTCTCTCACCCATGTATCAGAAATGGGAAGCTGTGATTTCCCAATTTCCTAAAGACAAGGCTCTGGGTATTTTTGTTTGGTGTTGGTTTGTGGGTTTTGGGTTTTGCTGGTTTGTTTTTGTTGTTGTTGTTTTAAATTCAAAGAAAGAGCACAAGCGTACAGCTCCTGAAGACAATGGATTCCTCATTGACACATCTTCCACAAATAGTGAAGGTTTTGCAGGCTGAACTCCCAGCAACGCTTTTCCAACAGCTCTTAAGAGCACAAAAGGACTGCCAGGGAGGAAAATTTAGATGCCTAAGCACAGATACTGTGCCATTTTATGTAACACAGGATCTAACACATCTGCACAGGACTGTTACCTATGGGAGACATAACCTTCTGGACTGGAACTGGGTGTCTAAAACATCACTGAATGCCTGTCTTTAGGCACATGAATTCCTGCCATAATCAGACACACCAATTAGTTTCTGGATGACATCAACTTTCCTAAGGGCTCAAAAGAACAGAATTTTTTTTTTTTTATCTGAAAGAAAAACGTTCAAGAACAGATTATTGTGTAGCATCTTGAGCTAAAAACAGTATGACAGAAGATGGCAGCAGCAACACAAAATAAATATAAAAATAAATTAATATTTAACATTATATATAATTAATATTGAAAACTGTGATACTTTTAATACCATTTTTCAGATTCCATTGGCTGCTTCGGCCTGTTCCTTGTGCTTACTGAAACTGAATGATTAAGAAGCCTAGAAAGAAAAACATACGTATTTATTCAACAGGTTTGTAGCTAAATGTTTTTCTTAGAATATGTTACTTTCACTATGCAATATTTCCTGTAAATAAAAAAATTTTAACATTAAGGTGACATTTTCCATAAAATTAGAAAATGTACGTGTGTACACATGTGAAATCCAAGCCCAATCCTGCTTCCATTTAAATCAACAATATTGTTTCCAGCTCTTGAAATATTTCAAGTTCTGAATTTTAAGGAAGTAAAACTTGGTAATTCAAACCAAAATGAAATCTCCTCTTATTTTTTCTCGCTAGATACATACTATTTCAACTGATCTCACACTTGTGTAAAGTTATGCTGCCCTCGATACAAAAGGCCCCACTGTTCACTAAAATTAGAAGACAGAAGATAGTCAGGCTAAAGCAGACAAGAAGTGATACACAGATTGAGCACAAGAAGTCAGTCAGCAGAAGCAGGTAAGAAGGGAGCTGAATAAGAAACACTGAAAGTGCAAAGGAAATGCAGGGAAAAAAAGAGAGCTGGAAAATGGAGAAACACGGGCTAAGAACTAAATGAAAACTCAATGAAGAAATGAAAAGTGAAAATTCCATTTTTCTAAATGGTAAACAGTCAAAGCCTAAACTTACATAGAGATTCAGAAATGTTTTCAGCTGGAACGATCACATACCAGACATGTACACACACAGAGGAAGAAGATATGAGCTATTATGGATGTTTAAACTGTTAAAAATAACAAAACAATCAGTAACACTTAAAAAGAAATGTTTTCAAGTAAGTGCCATGTTGACCAGTAACTAGAGTAATTCTGAATTCTTGGAGGTAGTACTATTACACTTCGACACTGACTTCATGTGCAGAACTGTGATCAACAGTTTATTTATGTTGAATTATATAGAGAACTAGAATGTATTAAGAATTGGAAAGAATTAGAACACCAACTATTCAATGGAAGTAAAACAGTAGGCACCTTTTTATATTTCATTATCATTACACAGGGCAGTACAACCATTATCTTTAAATGATTGATGATTTTCAATCATACTTCTTTCACTAGGATAACTTTGAGCTCAGTAATCTCATTTGTAGTTTAAATCTCTCACTGTGTGAACCTCAATTTAATGGGATTATGAGAAGTTAAGCCCGTAAACCAATACCGTCTGCAGCATTCACAGTGTGCAACATCTGCTCGCTACATTTTGTCTTCAGAAACTTAATTTTGAGGGTTCATTCCAGAATTAAATTATACTATAGCCTGAAAGAAGTGTTACAAAAAATTAATATTCAGAGCATTGATTATCAAACTATAATTTAAACATGCTATTTTAAAGTCATTAATTATTAGAGAGACTTCCCATTTAAGTTAGCCTTGTATCTTCAACTGAAAGGAATGAGAAATTCAGAGAGACTCTGTAGCAAGCTGTGACCATTACAACAGAATGAGGTTTAAAAAAAAAAGAAATCCCAGTCATGTCAACACTTGAACCAAAACTGACACTATCAGTGTATATTCAATGATTGTATGTAACATAGGCCATTTCTTTTTTATACTCATTATATGAAATGTAAGGAAAACTATTCAAGCTAATTCAAACATATACACACACATACTTTTCAGTTACACTGTTTTAATTATATACATTTCATAAATGTTTCAGTTGGTCTATAACAAATTTAGTTTACAATAAAGTGTGTTTTTATACTTTGTACTTCCTGTTTAAAAACTGAAGAATATTGATGGGAAAGTAACAGCAAGTTCTCTATCTGTCAGGTTAGCAGTTACTAGTGCAGACAGCGAAATGTGAATTTCCTGTGGAATAAGGAACTTGAAAGTTTTTAGTTAAGGAAAATGTTGAAAAAAATTAATCTGAATTTCCTAAATTGCAGACTAAGGAATTAATTGCAAAATAATTTACTCAGCTGGAAGAGGCAAAAAAAAAAAAAAAAAAAAATCACTGTAGTTGTGTTAAGAACTGTCTTCCAGGAAATAAAATTCAAAATTGAGGATGCAAAGTGAAAGTACAAGTAGCTCATATTCAGAAGTCATGCTCTTAAGTGTGGTGTTAATGGTGCAAAGATTCCAGCAACTGTTTCCATTCATACTATTAAAAAAAGTTTTGGTTTTAATGAGTTTATTAGACAGATCAATTATCAGGCCAATTACTTCCTGATGGTCATACTGAATCACTAGATAAGAACTTGCATAAGACACTTGTTTTAGTACTGCAATTAATTTCCTACTTATGGTTCCTACTAACCACGCAAATTCTGTTGTTACAGAGGTAGCATACAACCTCTTACTTTGAAAGGGTTCTAAAACTCGTACAAACTTTGAAATGTAATTTACTCAACAGCACATACACAATGACACCTATTTATATACATTAAACTCAAAACACAACATTGTGAATTGTTTTCCTAGTTTTATATCATGCAAGCGTAACAGCTACTCCATACTGCTGACTAGATGAGAGAGAAAGGCGATGGCAAGACCAATTATGATACTGGAAAATACTTTCTAAAGTTTGAGAATTTAAAAAGTAGAATCTCTTCTCAGTCACTTATACTTTCATACTTTCAGCAAACATAACATCATGGCTGAGTGGAGACCTGATGGGCAAACGAAAGGGCAAGAAGGAAATGCACAGGCAGTGGAAGCAGGGACAGGTATCCTGGGAAGAGTACAGGGACACTGCCTGGTTGTGTAGGGATGAGGTCAGGAGGGCCAAGGCATGGCTGGAGTTGAACTTGGCAACGGACACAATGAATAATAAGGGCTTCTATAAGTACGTCAGCCAGAAAAGGAAGGTCAAAGAAAGCGTACCCCCCTTGATGAGCAAGACTGTCAAACTGGTAACAACGGATGAGGAGAAGGCTGAGGTACTCAATGACGATTTTGCCTCAGTTCACTGGCAGTGTCTCTTCCCACACCTCTTCAGGGAACAGCCTGCAAGATGGGGACTGGAGAAGCAAAGTTCCTCCCACTGTACATGAAGATCAGATTCAAGACCGCCACAGGAACCTGAACATGCACAAGTCTGTGGGACCTGATGAGATACACCCCAGACTCCTGAGGGAACTGGCTGATGTACTTGCCAAGCCATTCTCCATGATATTTGAAAAGTCCTGGCAATCGGGTAAAATCCCTAGAGACTAGAAAAAGAGTAACATTGCACTCATTTTTAAAAAGGGTAGCAAGGAGGACCCTGGGAACTACCGACCCGTCAGCCTCACCTCTGTGCCTGGGCAGATCATGGAACAGATCCTCCTGGAAGCTATGCTAAGGCACATGGAGGACAGGGAAGTGATTCGACACAGTCAGCATGGCTTCACCAAGGGCAAGTCCTGCTAGATCAACCTAGTGGCCTTCTATGATGGAGTGACCACATCAGCAGACAAGGGAAGAGCTACCGATGTCATCTACCTAGACTTCTGTAAGGCCTTTGACATGGTCCCCCACAAGATCCTTCTCTCTAAATTGGTGAGATACGGATTTGATGGGTGGAATGTTCAGTGGATGAGGAATTGCTTGGATCCATCCAGACGGTAGTGGTCAATGGCTCAATGTCCAGATGGAGATTGGTGATGAGCGGTGTCCCTCAGGGGTCCGTAATGGGATCAGTACTGTTTAATACCTTCATCACTGCCATAGACAGTGGGATCGAGTGCACCCTCAGCAAGTTTGCAGATGACACCAAGCTGAGTGGTGCGGTTGACACACCTGAGGGACAGGATGCCATCCAGAGGGACCTGGACAAGCTTGAGGAATGGGCCTGTGTGAAATTCATGAGTTTCAACAAGGCCAAGTGCTCACTGCAGGGGGGTTGGACTAGATGACCTTTAAAGGTCCCTTCCAACCCAAAGATTCTGTGATTCTGTAATTAAGGGACACAAATGAAGTGAATTATGGTAACACTATTTTAGGGTTAGCTATCTTCAAGATTAAACAATCAAGCACTCCCTAGGACCTATAGCATGTATAAAGATACAAGAAATCTTTTACAGTGAGACAAAAAAAATGATGGATTTTAAACTGATTCAGGAGCAGTCTACTGTCTTCACATATGTCTCTGCTTTGTGACCATATGCTCTTAGGGATTTAGACAGTTTTGGGAAGTCACTGCTGTCAGGTAAGAACCCATACTATACTTTGATGCAAACTGGAACAGACTCATTTGGCACTAATGAAGATTACTGAATCTAAGCTATCCTACTTGCTTTTGAAACGGACCAGGAATATCCAGGGTAAGTCACTTGATTCATCATTTACATGTCTGAGTAGAGTCTACACAGCCCACTCCAGACTTCTTGTTACCTGTGAGGTTTCTGTATCTGCAAATGCTTCCCTCATGGTTGTCAAATGCAAAACAAATTGTCACTGGTCATGCTAATTTGAAAGTGATCACTTTAAAACCAACATATCTTAAATAAAATTAAAAAAACCTTTTGCCTGATGTTCTATATATTCGAAAAATTGAAGAGAAAGCACACCAAAGGTACAGGAAATTATGCTTATAGGTTTGGACTCATTTATATGTTCTTTGGAGAGTTGCCTAATTAAATATTTTCCTTAAGTAGAATTTACCTTAAAGAACAATAAATGCATTGCAATCTATTTTTGGTAACAAAATATCTTAGGCTAACTTAGCCAATCCATTTATTCTGATTTGTTCAAGAAATGGCCAAAACTATTTCTTTTGTCCACAGTTTAACTTTGGAAATCTGAAGCTCTACATGCAATTTATACCTTGATGCACGTCCTGCCGCCCTTGTCCTCTGGAAGAGTTTTTCACTGAATGAAGTTCTATAGCTTAATGGCCTTCGTCTGTATTCATATTTCATGTACACCAAAGCCAAAGACGGAAGAAGGAAGCAGAACAGGTTGATGGGAGAGGACAGTGAAGTCATTAGCATAGCAAGCAAAAAGAAAAGAGACTGCATAATATTTAAAACAAACAAAAAAAGAACACTGAACAGAAATATGATTAGTAAGAAATTATTTTATGATGCTTACTTTTCTGAGGATTCTGTTTACTCAGATTGGACATGTTTTCCACAAATAAATACATAAATATTTTCACTAATCTTCTAAATATTATTCTTATTGCTGTTTATGGCAAGAAATTATAAATTCACAAAACTATGGATTCAAAATCAGGGCTAAATTTTATATATCAGAGGTGATTTTGCCCTCGTACTTAAAGATACATAAGCAAGCTTTAAAATGGAAATGCTAAACTGAGAAGTAAAACTTAACAACTAATAAGACTGCATATGTCTCAACAATTCAAGAGCAAAGCAGAATTATTAGCAAGATCACTGCATTAAGATACAACATCTGACTAGTAAAACTTAAATTGCAGTACTTCAGAAGAGGAGTGGCTTGGTATTTCAAATTATTAGATGAACAGGTAATATTAAAACTAATCAAACAAGACCCACATGCAATATAAATAACCATCATATAAAAACCTAATATAAGACAAACACACTTATTCTCTCTTTATTAATAAATTAGTAAGAGAAAATTTCACATTCCTAGTCTTTCTGGCAATACTTTTGGCAATAATAATGTATTACTGTTAAGATTTCATTCTTACTCTTCCCTTCCCAATGTGAACCAATTATGAAATACACTGCATGGAGTTACAAGTAAAACTTATTTATCTTTTCCCCGCACACACACCACTGCTATTATATTTAGCTAATACAACACACTAGTGAATTTTTAAAGCTCTGCAATTCATAGTATCAAGATACTAATTTCTCTAAGGGCTTCCTCTAAATTTTAACTATCTCAAAAGAAAAACAGCACTGCAGAATCTCATCATTATACAGGAATTCAAAAGACACAAAAATAGTATTTAAGCTGGTATGATGTTAAATCCATTACTGCAGGATAACAGATGACTGTAATGAACCATTTTAGTTAATTAACTACTATTAACTACAACTTTTACCTTTAAGGAAAGAGATTACTCTCAAAGTACCTCACTGGTTATTTGCCTGCTTGGTAAAGGAACCAGAGAGAACACGGTTCCTACCCTAGCCTGTCCACATCTTATGCAACTCCAGGTATTCCTTCATGCTCTTCCTTTTACACAGTTGTTAATTTGTTCTGTTACATTCCTTTCATCTGCTGCTGGTTCTACAGCTCCTTTTCAAGAATCCTTCTGTTCTGATACCCAACATGAAGTAGAGAAAGTCACGCAGTTCATTGGGATGAACTTGCACTATTCAAATTATTTGTTTTGATATGTATTTAAAATATATATATATGCTCTGTCATTTGATAGAATAACGTTTGAACAGATTTCCCCTTCAATACACAGGAAATTTATATCTCGCATCAGACTGAACGGAGGAAGTACCATCTAATTTACTTTGTATTCGAATAAAAATAACCAGTCACAAACAAACCATATGCAGGTTCTGTAATTCATACAAACTAAGACAAAGTCATTTTAAGATGTTACCAATTGTCTACTTAGATAAGCATTTACCATGCCTACTTAAGTATACCACTTTGGAAAAATAAAGTATAAAAAGTTAACATACATCAAACCAGGAAATCAAGACACTTTCACATTCACCTCTTCCTCTCCATAGGAGGTATATCACTGCTTCTCTAGACAGCAACTTTATGAAGAGAAACACAGGACAAGTATCTTAAAAGAATCTGTCACATTAACTGTTTAACAGCTGGACAGAACTGTTCTCAATATTATAAGGTGTCAAGAGCTTTGGGGTATAAGACGTTAAAGAATAAATTAATTGTAACACACGTTATCTTTACTAGTGTTGTAGTACCTGTGTTTTTGTTCTTGCTGCAGTAACTGAGCTGCTATTTTTCTCAAGTCAGTCACTTCTTTGAGTTCATCATCGTCTTCAGTCAGTAGCTGTTCTTTCTGAAGTCTGAAAAATTAAACATTAGTGACTTGCCTGACTTCAGTAAAGCAAGACACAGAAATGGCTACATTACTGGACAATAACTAAGAAGCACTTCTTATAATCTCACTTTCTGTCCAAGAAGGAACAGCCTATGTGTTCAATACGAGATTTCTTTCCTCCATATGCAAGGAACTTAAAACAAAACCACCATAATCCCCCCTCAGTAAAACCTTCCCCCCTAAAAAAAAAAAAAAAATCACGAAAATTTACCTTTTTTCCTCTCCCCAGTCCTCATTCTGTTCTATTTTCTGGCATTTCTCAGGATGTTTTCCCCGTTCCTTACACAGAATGAAAAATACATTTAGACTTGAATTAAAAAAAAAAAGCAAGCCTGATGAACAGTTTTTCTTTTCTCAAGTTATGCTACCTTAATATAAGACAGCAATGGTCCAATCTGTACATCTTGCTCAGGAACGGCTCCTTCTTCTGCATTTGGATCAATGTAATCATACACCTCCTGGTCTAGTGAGGATTGATGAAGAATGGAAAAGATGATATTAAACAGTTCTCCCAACCAAATATTATTCCTGAGAGAGATAAGTACTACGAAAAATGTCAGATAAAGATAAAACAATGAAATTATGTCTCCTTGAGCCAGAAATAATCTTTTTTCTTTCTTTCTGGCCTTGTCTATTTGTGATTATTACACTGTTTTCTGAAATGATGAAAACACAATGCCAACATGTGATCATACCATTTTGTTCAGCTTTCTTATACTAGATTACTTAAGCAAAAGTATTTGTTACCTAAAATGACAGATACACAACAGATCTTACCTTTCTGTGGATCGAGTTTACTTCCCATTACATGATTGTCATTTCTTAATGTCTGTTCCCTAGTTGATTCTGATACCTGGGAGTGAAGGCTGATTGTATCATCATCAGATGGCTGCAAAGACAGTCACATTTAATACAGAACTTACACATATATTACATTATTATATGATTTGGTAAGAACTCAAAAACTATACTGCAACTGACCCTATCATGAGAGATGGCTCCCAGGACAGAGAAAACAACATCATCACGTGGAGTTTTTTGTGGGTGGTGGTTTTGGTTGGGTTTTTTTGTTTGTTTGGGTTTTTTTGGTGGGGTGGGAGGGAGTATGGGAAGGAGGTTTAAGACATTCATTGTTTAGGGAGTGACAGACAACTGCTCAGTAGGCAATACTGAAATACAGTATTTTGTTCAGAGATGTCCAGTCTAGCCCTGGGGAGCGGACTAAGAAAACTGTACTTAGGTACTTTCTTATCTAAAAGCCTCCGACTACTTTGACCCTTGTTTAGGCCACTGAGGGAAAAAAAAAAAAAAATCATTACAACTTCTAATCAGTTGGAATTTTCTTAAAAAAACACCAACTAGTAATACTCCTCATTCTACAGTTTTTCCACTAACAATCACTCTGCCTTTTTAACAGGTCTCTTCCTAGGTTTCAAAAATCTTTTGTTCTATACTATTCGGTTTTGACATTACTGTTATTAGTTACAGCTCCTCAATCTAGATTTCTACAAATACACAGATAACTTGTAGGGATTTTTGTTCATCACTTTAAACCTAGCCGATTACCCAGAAGTTTATTAAAATTTAAAGAGTGAGGATTACTAACATATATAACACTCAAATTTAGTCCAAATAAACTTTAATTTTCTTAAGTATATTAATTTCATTGATACCAAAAGAAAGTTTCAAATCCATTTTGTCTTTTGTTTAGAAAATGATTATGCACTTCACACACTAAAATATCCAAACAATTTCTTAGGTCAGAATTCAGTTTTAAAATGTATGAAATTTGGACTGGAATGAACCTTAACCAGAAAAGTCAAAGCAATATGTAAATAATTTCTGTCTGATACTGCAGTCTAATGGTTTCAACTCAACTGTCCAGCTATTCAAAGAATGTTAAACGCAACTTAGTTCAGTGTCATTCCTCAAATGACACAAAATACAAAGGAAAATAAATTCTAAAAACCAGAAGTTACACAAATTCAACAGCAAAAAATACTCACTTCTGTTGTGGACAACCTTTTATCCCCATTATCACTTCCGATGCCAGAGTCTGGTCCATGATTTTTATTGGGATAAAAGTCCTCCATGCTACGTCAAGGAAAAAAAAAATACACAAAAAACCACACAGGAATGAAAGAAACAGTAGTTTCTTCTAAAAATACATTCTCTATACTCATCTACAGCTGCCAATACAGAATTTTTGCACAATGCCCTGTGTGCAGAGAACAAATTCTTCATCTACTACAGGAGATGTTCAAGAAAAAAGTATCAAAGAAATGTTAAAGTGGAACTATGAATTATGGTACTCACTCTGTATCTATGCAAATTTAGAATTGGTCTATTTCATTCAAAAGTACCACCTCTGGAAAAGAAGGCTTCCTCTGAAAAACTGCAATTCCTTGAATTCTCTTGGCAGACATGGGTTTCTACCAGTAGCAAACATATATTCCCGAACAGACTGCATATTATAATGGTTTAAGTCTGTCTGAATATCTATGAAATATTTCCTCCAAATTTATGTCTTTCAAAGACATAAAATTAGCAGCATCAGCAGGATGTGTTTTGCAACTGTGCACTGGAGCTTGGTTTACATCTTACGATTATCTGCAAAATTTTGTTAAACAAGTTCTCACTGCTACAAATATGAGGTACAATGGTAATGCCCTCTTGTTCCTTTGCAATACATTTTAGTTGTAGGCCTTAAGTTCAGTGGAGGCTTTTGGAGAGCAGTTATGGACTGCAGTTTTTAGGAGCATTTAGAAGTGATCTCCAGACACTGTGGACTAAGTTGCCTAAGACCACGCACTGAATCCGATGGTCCAGATGGTTCTGTGTAAGCTTTATTTGTAACTTTCATCTTCCTTTCAGCCTTGAACACAGAGAGGCAGAAGTTGCACGTGACATTTTAAGAAAACAGACAAAAAGAGAGTATTGTTCCGTATGGTTTCCAATGGCAAGCCAACTGATGACAGAAAATACAAAAGCATGCCCATTTAATTATTCAAGGGTAGTCAGTACAGAGACCAACAAAATATTCCGCACTTTTTGACCTTGATTAATCTAATAAAAAAAAATCTATGGTATTTCACTGATGTTTGTTTCCCTTAATATATACATGGGACACAGACTTCCCATCCAACATACTAACTCTATATTCAAGACATTTATGGGAGCTTCTCATCTACTGTTTTGACATATTTGTTTGTGAAATAAATAGCTGAGTTTTCCAATAAATAAACTTAAAATACATCTTTGTTCTGATTTCCAAATCTTTAGCAAGTACAAGGAAAATTTTTCATAGCAATGCAGATGAGCCAATTAAGCTTCCAGTAACACAACCTTAGAAAATAAATACTACAACTCCTAAATAAAGAACAATTAAAGTATTGAAATTACAGCTATTATCTGTAATGAACAGATCACTTCATAGCAAATGCTAAAGTAAAATAAAACAATAACTCCACTACTCACCTGTCTGTGAGTGGCTGGGAGGGGATTCGTTTACCTAATGATGGAAGATCCAAAGAATCCGGTTTTTTATCTATTCTGAGGCATGCCTGAATGCTGAGGAATTTAAATATATGTACTTTACCCTTTAAACATATCTGTTGGGAAACAAACAAAAAAAATCTTAGTTATACAACGTGCCTTTTGAAAATGCACCCTAATAAATACTTTCTACAATGTGTTTGTACCTGGAAGTTCCCACTAGGAGAAATACAGCTACAAAAAATTAAAACTGATTGGTGTAAATTATAACAGCTTTCGCTTTCTCAAGATCTTTAATTTAATGCTTTAATACTGACCTGTGCTGGTGGTATCTGCATTGGATTGTTATCCAAAACTATAACTTGTAAGTGACGTAACTTTCTGTAACAAATCGGGATTTCTGTAATTTTATTACAAGAAAAATCCAGCTTTACCAAGGGAAGGTCTCCTAACTCTGCATTGGAGGAAACAAACAAACAAAAATCAGACATCTTCTTAACACTTTACCTAATTTACCTACAACAAAGAAATGAAGAGTAATAGCTTACCATCTGGCAACATATGGAGATTATTTCTTCTTATGTTTAATTCTCTAAGTGACTGCAATTTTCCTATCTGCTGCGGAAGAACCTGAAGTTCATTGCAACTAATATCCTAAGAAAGATATAATTAGTACATTAACTTAACATCTCAAATTAAACAAAGAAAAACTGCTATCAAAACTACTATAAAGCATCCTATTAAAAAGAAAAAAAAAAGAAATCCTATCTTTCTTGGTTTTTCCTCGAAGGGAAGTACCACCATAATCTTAGTTTCTTCAGTTCTTAGCGACTGATGTTTCAGAAACTCAATTCAAAACGTTAGACCAAAGAATGACAAAAGACTGGTTTCGACATTAAAACTGTTCCCTAGGAATCAGGAGTTCCTGGTGTAGTTCCTGTTTCAGTTAAAAACTATGCTACTGCTGGCAAATGATTTGCATTTCTGCTCCTTTTATAAAAGTTCGTCTTCCTCAAAAAACCTTGAGCCAATCCATGCAACTAAAAATTTACAAAGTGCAATAGCAGGCTCACCAACTTTTTGGGTACACGCGCTAGAGGGTGACAAAGCTGCACCAAGTGAATACAAACTCCAGCTATTTCTGCCACTAATTTAACATTTATTTGTGTAGTTCAGACTGAGTCAACAATCACACTGATAAAAGACCATTTCTAACCTTTTTTATTCCTGATTCAACAAAACTGACTTCAGAGACTAGTTTCCCAGACTAGATAACAATGGCAGACACCTATCTGATGAAAAACTGGAAGCTGATTATAAAAGCAAGCTGAGTCAGTAACCAGAAGCCAGGTCCTACCCAGATGAATCCAGCCTCCTTCTCCACTGCACACTTCCAGATCTTCAGCTTAGGCACCGCTCAACTACTTTTGACAACCACAATGTCTGCACATAGCTGTACGTCTCAGAAAGTACAAGCTGCTTGGGATCAACTGTTGTGTATCTACTGCAAGTTCTTCTCTGTCCACATCACCAAATTCAAGATGGGATTCCCTTCCTAGAAGCATCTTTCTAGCACGTAGCTTAGTTATCAACTTTTTTAAGAATAATAAATATTATTTATGTTCTAAACCGGTATAACACAGATACTGGAATGAAACTGTACTTAATCTGTGTCATCAAGCACACGTTCTAGGTTTGACAATTTTGAAAAATAAGCCCAAAACCCCACAACTGCAATTCTGAAAAACATTCACTTCCTATAAACAGTAGCAGTAATCCTACCTTGAAATCCTATGACATTAAAGTGAGCATAAAGAAATTCTCACCAAAGAATAGAGGACATTAGAAAAGCCTCACAAACATTCAGAATACCTCATATTACTTGTAAATTAAAAAAGAATGTTGATTTATAGCTCAGAAATTAGGACATGTTAAAAGAAATCTCCAGGGCATACACAGCTACTGTAGAAACAGGGTAAGGACTGCTTGCTTGCAAAGACCAAAGAAAAGGGGGGGGAGGAATCAGACTTAATCCAAGGGCCAGGTTGGTGAATAATTGTGCATAGTTCTCCAAAATAGGAGCTTAACATGGAGTAATGATCAGAAAAGTCCAGAATATTAACAAATATAAAGTAATGGATGACAAAGCACAAAACTTTAGTATGCCATAGGATAAAATGATGTTGCACAGACACATAAATGGTGAATATCACACATCGTTCTGTTCAGCCCAGCCAAAATAACCAGCATAGCAAAAATGGGGAAGGGGAACAACCACCAAGAAAAAACCCACCCACCACCACAGAACAAGACAACAATGATTGAATGGCGTAACTTGAAGAGTACAGAGAAAAAAGAGATGAACTCTTCAGCTGAAAAGATTCTTGATTACATATAAGAAAAAGAAACAGAATTATGATTGCCATAAGTAATGTAAACAGAAAAATTTACCATTTTTAACAACATACAAGTGAGGGACTCAAATGAAATAATCTTGGGAGCAATTTTATTTGTGAACACCTTAAGCTTTAGTTAATCCAACATACTGATTTGTGTTTAAACCCATTTTTGAAACTCTACAATATACTACACCTGTAATTTGAGCTCAGACACTAAGAAAAGCAGCAACTGAATTTACATTTTGAAGTTCTATATTTAAAAAATTATTTATATTTTTCTTATACTGTAAATAAACTGCTTATAGTTTTAAGTTTACTTAGTAAAACTGTTCACAACTGTACTTACCAACTCCATTAGGTCTCTCAACTTTCCGATTTCTTCTGGAATGGAGACGAGCTTATTATTACTGACAACCAGAACTTTAAGTGGAAGATCAAACAGGTATTTTGGCAACGTTGATAAAAGATTTCGACTTGAAAGAAAGAAAAATGAACAAGCAAGGCTAGATTATAATCTTCTTAAGCCTGATGGGGAGTCTGAGATGCACACTGTACAACTCTTCTCCTATCCCAGAAGATATTCTCCACTTATTACAATTTCGTCTAAATTTAAGCTATAATCTCCATCATGAATTCCTTACCAGACAAAGCCTCTCGCAGATATATGAATTTTAGGTACCCATCTCGCTTGATGAAATAAGTACGTACTACAATTGAATCTAACACTAAGATGTACAGAGAAATGTGTTAAAAGAAATACGTTTGATGTTTGCTTTTATTCTGCTTTCTGATACCTTCAGAAGGTCCTTATGTTCTCAGCGAACCAGAACTTTATACAAGGCCATTGCTTCTCATGTCGCGTGATCATGTCACTCCCGAGCCACCACAAAAAGCCCTTAACAGCTATTTACTATTTTGCTGAGCAACAGTCTGGAAGGTAAGTTTTAATTAAAATGGATTTCTTTTGTGTATATAATTTTCCAACTGCATGCACATATGTCTGCTTTGTACACAAGAAATATAGTGGTACTGACAATCTGATTTAAATCCATATTGGAAAAAACTACCAATTGCAGACCGCCACTGCCAGAAACACATAGAATTTTTCTAATAAGGTACCTGTACATTTAAAAAAGCCATTGGAAAACCAGCTTGTTCAGATGTGGCATGAAAGCAATTCCTTTCATACATAAAATTAAAAAAAACAAAAAACAAAAAACCAAACCACACCAGTAATTGCTGTTGCTTTAAGTAGAACTGTGTAGAAGCCAGAAGTTCTATTAAAAAAAAAAGGCAACAACAAAACAAACCCCAAACTTTTAAGTGTTGACATTTGTGTTCACACTGTATTAAGAAAAACCCAGAAGTTCTGTTTAATTGATATATATCAGAGTACTGTTTTTCATATGTAAACCACAGGTTTTTACATTATTCTTTCTGCAAAGCCAAAAAAAATAAATTTACGTCCTTGCAACATTTCAGCTTCGAGGTAGTAATGCAATTTTAACACCATGAAATGAAATTAAACTTCTATTCATATCTTTATAAAAGTAATGTATTTATTCTGTTAATCCTAAGTGAGCAATACAAGTAAGTTTTGCGTGTAGGTATGCAGTAAGGCCCTTTTTGATGTTGTGTTTCAGGCAGATATGACAGGCTTTTTTGGTTGGAGAGCTTAAGAAGCAAAAATATAATGTGCAAGTAAAATTTTTTTAACTGATTATAAAAACATGGCAATGAAACATTCATTCTCCGCATCACAAATACAATTCCCTGTTTTTTTGTTTGTGGTTTGTTGTTGGGTTGTTTTTTTTAAACGAGCTGCCTACTTTACTATGAATTGCACAATATGTCTTCAGTCATCTGAACCCAAAATTAGAAGATCATGTGGTTGTCTTCTGTACAAAATATTGAAACTAGTAAGCCAGGATTTTAGCCTGTTCAACTATTGTAGTCCACATATTCATACATTGTGAAAACAGTCCTCAGACATTAGCACAAAAATGAAGACAAAGCACAGCAAGGCAAATGATGATTAGAAGAGTCGACTCGAAGTAACACGCAATGGCCAGTTAGAATGACACACTACTTTATTTCTGTGTATAGAATTTTATTCAGCATCTGAATTACCATCGAAAGAGAAATGGGCTGTTGCTGCTCTGTGAAGAAAGTTAGGTCAAATTTCTTTCAGAAAACAGTTTTATCATACCATTAATCCTCTTTAGAACTGCCATGGAACAGACCACTCAAATACCACTCCAAGTACTGATATTTGCAGATTTTGAGACAGCGGGGTGTTTTGGGGTTTT
>NW_010541349.1:0-4607 GCF_000687285.1 Phaethon lepturus | reverse complement strand
TTTTTTGAAGCAGGGGGTTTTTTGGGGTTTTGGGGGGGGGGGGGGTGGTGTTTTGTTGGGGTTTGTTTGGTTTTTTTTAAATAAACTTTTCTCTTTTTCAAGAATCAATTCACAAAGTCTTTTCAACATAAATTCTGGAACCAACTCTCAACATGTTAAATAGCTCTTAGCTAAGAAGACTGTTTTGGACTTGATGTAGTCAATATAAAAAACAAGGAATATTGTGGAAAACAGGGTCTCGGCTCTTTATGGAATAGTTCTTCTATATTCCCTGTCCTTCCAGAGCTCATAATCATCTTCTGTTCTTCTGAGATGATCCAAGCATATGTTTTCCAAGTTTAAGAACAGCAACACAGCAACGGGTGCAAATAATGTGCAAAATGAGTAGGGCCTTCTGGCCAGAGTAATCTACCCTCTTGGGACCAACAAGTTTTTACATGTGTTGTTTCTAAACATTGTCTGTCTGCATAACATTAATAACAAAGAAAACTTTGTAAACTCTCCTTATCCTCAGCTACCACAGTTTAGTGATCGAAATTTTGTAATGCAGTCAACTCCTTCCCACAAAGGAAGCAAAAGCTGTTTGCCCTAAAACACCAAGGACAAGACAAACAAACAAACAGAATAATTTTATTTATCTGGGCAAAATGAGAGCACAAAGACACTCAGTGACCTGATGAAACAGAATGCCACCTCTCCAATGAGGTAAATTATATAAAGACCAAAACCAACAAGCATTACTCACCTAATGTTAAGGTAGGTAAGCATTTGCAGGTTTTTAATAGATTCTGGAATGGATTTGATACAGTTATGATACAAATTTAACGTTTCCAGTGGTGCAAATAGCCAGACATCAGGAGGAATTTCAGTAAATCTGTTCTTTGAAAGATCTAGAAGCAAAAGAAAAAAAAAATTTAAAAATCCTTTTAGTCAAAAATTTCCCTGCAGTAAGAGGAGATAAAAGTAACCACTGTTATTCTTGTCATGCTCCTAAAAATTAAGGTGCTATAAGAAGTGTAAAATAATTCAGTTTTACCAGATGCTACTGCATATAATTAATACACCAAAAAAAGACTTAAAAAACCGAAGGTTATTGTTTGATATGCAATTATAACAGAAAATAGAAAAACGACATTAATTCAAAATATATTACCCATTACATAATTAAGAACATTTTAAATGCAACTGAATAGTAATTATGATTGTCCCTCCTCTAACAGTCTTTGTTCTGAGCAACTGTTGGGATTTTTTCCTCCAATTCTAGGCACAACAGTAAGTCAAGGTACAAACCCAATAAACATTACTTTTCCTGTTTGACAGCTACATTAGAATATAATTTCATTGTACAAAATATCTGCAATGCTAAGGCCAAGTATGCAAAAAACCCTACATGTTTATTTTGCTGAAGAACTACAATCTAAAACTACAATCTCATGTAAAAAATATTCTTTATCGCAAGCACAGTAACTGAGACGTTCTCCAGCTACACATTTATAACTCAGCTAAAAAGATAAAGTCACAAAAACCAATGCAAAACTCATTTAGCTATAAAAATAAGTATGCAGTTTAGCCTGGCCTAAGAGCAGAAAAAGGAGGTATCTTTGACAAAGGAAACATAATACTTGAACTAGAGTTAGTTGACAATGCATGACTGCATTATGCAAATCTTCATGCAGAAGATATGAAAAACCAGCACACACCATCTCTGACTACATGAGATCTTTAAAAAGACCAGAACAAGTGGGATGTGACCCAAGAATCCTGGAAATTACCAGTTAACTACCAAAACCTGTGTCCTAGAAAGTCCACAAAACTACCTTGGAAGAAACAGGTATTTACTTGAGAATGACTGTCTACTCTTTTGAAAATAACTCTAGTTCCCAACCCAAGATATTTCAAAAGGATGTGGTTTCTCAGAAATGCTGAACAAACTCTTTTAACAAAGCGGCAATACAGATCTCTTGCTATTTCACGCTTTAGTTCTCAGTTTTTAACGCTTGCATGAAATAACTGTGTTTTTGCATAGCTCCCACCACATTATCACTGGAACGAACATATAGTTTGTTTTATGTTAGACTGAAAAAACAGACTAGGAAGTGGCTGGAAAAGTGGCTCGAAGTCAACGTCAGGCTCAAAGAAGAAACATAACTGGCAAACCAGCTATCAGCAGCATTTGTCAGGGCCAATACATGAATCAACATCGTTTAGTATCTTCATCAACAACCTGGAAAACAGGATAGAATACCCTCAGGAAGTGCACAGACAAAACCAAGTTGGAGGCAGTGAAGATGCAACTCTCACACTGGAGTGATGAGATGCCAGTCAGAGTGACTTTGACTGGCAGATGCCAAATCCAGTTTAATAAAGGCAAATGCAGAGACTTGCACCTATGGCAGAGTAGCTCCTCACACAAGCGTGGGCTGGAGGACAAAAGGGTGGAAGATAGCTTTTCAGAGAACACCACATGATGCCAGTACACAACAGGCCGAATGCAAGTCACCAGTGTGCCTAGCAGTGGGGAAGGCCATCCACACAGTGCGCTGCAGATGCCCGTCAACTAAAATAGTCTGGTACAATGAAACATCACTTCCCAGTAGCATTATTTTTGGAAGTAGCCTCAACTATGCTTCCTGTAGTCTAGAATATGTGGTATTTGTGAGCTAACTGGCTGTCACTCCACCACTGTCACTCCATGCTCCATCATTTCTAAGAAACATTCTCACGCTAAAGTATTACAAAGCCTTCCTTTTGATCAGGGCATTCACTGCTGACACTGACTTCTGCAAACTCTAGCTGCAAGAGGAAGAAAGAGAAAGATTTATGTTGCAGGACTGGGATTCTTAATGAAGTGAATGAAATGTGAAGTGAATGAAACGTAAAGTGAAATGAAAGTGAATCAAATGTACTTACAGCTTTTTAAAAACAAGTAATGCTATTCTTTATCCAAATCGAAAAATTACTTCTACTCCAGAAATGTTTTCACAACAAGCAAAAAATTTGAGTTCATCTATTATGATAAATAAAATGTAGATGTGAAGTTGATGCAATTTAGGTAACTTCTGAAGACTAATAACCCAACGTATGACTGAGAAAATATTGTAAGAAAAAAAGAGGAAACTTGTGGAATAGAGTCTTCCTCTATAAACAAGATAGACTTCATCTCAATCAAAATGGAAGCACACTGGTAGCACTTAAAATGATAATGGTTTTGTAAAGGTTAATATACTGCAGAAGCAAGGAAAGCCACTAAATGCAGAACCACAGATGATTTAAAATGACAACTCCTCTAAAAGTGAGATTATAGGAATTCTTTGCTTAGTCAGTTTAGACTGAAAAACTAAGTTGGGGGTGTTATGTGAAGACTAGATAGAAGACACTATCCATGACTGCTTATGAATCACAGGGTATTTCAATTCACTACCTCTGCAGAAACAATAAAAGTGGGAAGTACACTATTACTAAGGTTAAATTTAGAAGAGGAACTACAAAAATATGAAGAAGTTAGTTGCAGCTTAGTTTCTTTTTAACAGAAAGATTAAAGTCTTTACAGACTGTAAGACAACGATTAAAAGACAATATATTGAAAGTTCAAAAGGAAAGTATTTTTGAAAATCAGTCAGAGTTTGGAGGGGAAGCTATTAGAAGTAAGAACGTATCTTGTATAAAGTTAAGCCATGATCAAAAGGAAAAACAAAAAGCTCAAGCTGTCAGGTTACAGCAGTGTGCAGTAAGGTAGTCAAATAGCATTAACGTCATGTTTGCCTTTTTTTTGCACTTTTCCCTAAGCATTCATTACAGCTTACTATCACAGGCATGCTGCTAGAACAGGCTGGCCTTTTATTTCATCCAGTACAATCATTTTTATATTCCCACTTTGCATGCACTACATGTTGAATTTGAAGTACAAGGCTTAGTTGGGAAATTTACATTTGAACCTCATCTTGATGTTATAACATTTTTCATAAAAATATGCTGATCCATAAAAATATGATGATATTGGTGTTAGACTTGCTTGCTCAGTGTGTTCCAAAATTTCATTTAGAAACTAGATAGAAAATAAAACCCACCCCCCACCCCAAGACTTGCCCTCCTAACTTGTAATACGTACAGATTTTCCCAGACAGTTTTCCTACTAATGCTTTAGCCGAGTCTAAGCCAAAAAAAACATCTAAGCATGACATTAACTATATAATTAGTCCTCCAGAAGTCAATGTATAAAATTAAAACTGTTCAGACCTGATCCTAAAGATACACTTCCACCCGATCTAAACACAAATCTGAAATCAACACACAGAACATGGGTAGAATTTATTAGTCTGTCAGATGGAAGATGATGCTGCAGAAAAAAAAAAAAGGCTCACACACTTCAGAAACACCTGCATATGGTGATTCCAGGAGGCAGAAGTTTTCCATGTCCACAAAACATTCAGTCACCTTATAATTCAAATCCTGTAGTGGTTAAAATTTATATTGAACACTAACAGCATGTGGTGGGTTGACCTTGGCTGGACACTAGGTGCCCACCAAAGTCCCCTTTCGCTCCCCTCCTCAGCTGGACAGGGGAGTGAAGATATATCGAAAGGCTCGTGGGTCGAGATAAGGACAGG
>NW_010541348.1:0-8857 GCF_000687285.1 Phaethon lepturus | reverse complement strand
TACTTTAAGAAAATGATTTATGTTGTATTAGAGACAATGAGAGTGCACTGCAGAAGAGCATGCAAAACTTAGTATTTGTAGAATCTAACAGTGGTAGTGTTCTCATGTTCATGTTTATCACTCAATAGTGCAAAAATAGTTGACCAAATGTGGTCATTTATTTTTGTCTTCATTCAGCAGAGTAGAAATGAAAATAGTTGATGTGTTGCATTAACAGTTTCTATATTTAAACCTGATGGGGTTTTCTGGCACAGCTACCAGTGAAAAATTCTTATTTGCAAAGAATTTTTCTTCCCCTGGGAAAAAACTTGTTTTTTAAATACAGTTGGTTGTGAGAAAATGTTAGTTTGCCTCCTGGTTAACCGCAGAGGCCTCTGATACTGAGACAAAAGAATATTTGAAAAATATTATATTTACATTCAATTAGTGGAGATATAAAATTTTGTTTTATTTTAAATATTGTAAATTAATGCAAGGTTTAGGAATTTAAATAATTTTTATTCCTATAATTAACAATTTCTTTTTCTTGTTGACATGTCCACAGGTGAAATCCTTAGGGAGAGCTATTGAAGCATATTGCAAACCGCTTTCCTTCCTGGGATATCAAAAAAGAATAATTTTGTTATGTTGGGCAAAATAATTGAGATTCAAGTAAAAGTGTGTTTTTGTGAATTTATGAAATTTTATCATAAATGGAACAGCATGACATATTTCCAATTAGCTATGTTTTTACTGTTTTGAAGATTTATCAGGCTCATAAAGTGACTAAACAAATCACTTTTTTTAATCAAACAGGATTATTAAGATACTGAGAGAGTGAGAAAGATGCTAATAATTTTGAAGTACAGGAACCGTAAGGAATGCCAATTTACATTGGAACAGATGGAAGAACAACCTAAACAATTACAGAGAAAAATAAATCAAATTCCCTTATTACAGTAGAGGAATTTTTTCTAAGCTATGTCAGATCTAAAATTGACATTAAATGGTTTGCTAATACTGCTTTACAAGTGTCCGTATCTTGTAATGCAAATCAGATAAGCAGCTCTGCACCAGAACTAAGAATATTATATTAGAAACCATTTTTAAGCTGACATTTTAGGGAACTTTACATTTTGTAATGAGCTCAACTGGACTGTTATAATTGATTATAATAGTCAATAGCTTGACTATTAGAACTAATACTCCATGTATCATCCAGCTTTTCGAACTAGTCCATTAAATACCAGTATATCTCAGAGCACTACCTTAAGCTGTTTCTATTTGTATTTCTGGCCAGGACTACAGAGTCACAGCTGAGAAATAACTTAATTTGGTTATAGGGCCAGATCTGCAGAAGAAATATGCTACCTTAGTTTTGGCTTCCAAATCTTCCACATGTAGTGATTCAGTACATAGACTACTACATTCAGACTACTCAACACTAAGCCTTCTTTCATTTTCTTTTTGCTTCCTAATTGTCTGCTTTATCTCAGTGTGTGCCTTTGTTTGAGCAAAAACTCTTCAAATACACAGGTCCAATACCTAGTGCACATACATCTTCTGACAGATTTGGAAAGTGTCAGTACTTCTGAGGAACTAGTTTCTGCCTAAAAGTCAGGCCAAGAAGGAAGGATGCTATTAAGAAGTCCAACAACCAAGAGACTTAAATTTGGTAACGTTAACCTCAATATACTTTTAAATGTTTTATATGTTTTACAAAAATCACATTCTTTCAATATCACTGAGGAGTGTTACACATGTATTTTCAATAGGGCAAGGCCTTAAGAAATTCTGTTTCTCCTTCCCAGGGCATGTATGCCTGTTCTTATCTCTTCACTGCAACTCACTGTCTCCTGAATTGCCTCTGTCTATAGGGCCCTTCCATAGGCTGATCACTGAAGTGATCAAAGCTAAACCAATGACATTTACTTTTTTCCTCTGTCCAAATTAGGAAGAATGACAACAGTAAGTTATTTTACCCTGTGGACCAGCAAACATCTCCATCCACACAACAGAGACAGCAAAAAGCAACACTATCATAGTTTAACCCCAGACCCACATAGCTGCTTGCTCACTCCCCCACGGTGGGATGTGGGAGAGAATCAGAAGAGTAAAAGTGAGAAAACTCATGGGTTGACATAAAGACAGTATAACAGGTAAAGCAAAAGACACACACGCAAGTGAAACAAAACAAGGAATTCATTCACTCCTTCGCATTAGCAGACAGGTGTTCAGCCATCTCCAGGAAAACACGGCTCCATCACACCTAACGGTTACTTGGAAAGAGAAATGCTGTAAGTCCAAACATCCCCCGCCTTGCTTCTTGTTCTCCCAGCTACCTATGTTGAGCATGATGTCATATGATATGGAATATCCCTTTGGTCAGCTGGGGTCAGCTTCCCAGCTGTATCCCCTCCCAACTTCTTGTGCAGCCCCAGCTTACTCACTGGTGGGGCAGTATGACAAGCAGAAAAGACCTTGACTCTGTGTAAGCACTGCTCAACTATAATTAAAACATCTCTATATTATCAACAACTCTTTTCTGCACAAATGCAAAACGTAGCCCTATATGAGCTACCATGAAGAAAATTAAACTTATCCCAGACAATACCAGCACAAACACAGACATAATTTGAGCAGCCAGTGCCACAGGTAAGCAGAGTTATCTTCAAACATGTTTGAAAACAAATATAACTAGTAAAAAATAACAGAGCAAAATAACAGAGCTCACTGGAATAGATTCATTAGTATTTGTGAATGCTTCCAAAACAGTAAGTGAATTATGTCTTAATTTTCACATAACTTACTAGTAAGAGTTAATGAAGGCTAGATCAAGAGATGTTTCACTTCATTATAAGTGCTGTGGTTTCTCATATCTCTTAAATTACAAGAAGGATCTTTCTGTGACTATCTAGCACACTTAGTAAGGTTACTGTTTAGAGTCTAAGATAGAATGTTTTCTTATATTATTCTTTTTAATAAGTTAGGCTAATGTCTGTCAGGAAAAGCATAGGAATAGTTTTTCCTACCTTGGAGCAGAAGTAGTAACTCAATAGGCATTTGGTTTTCCATAATTTTTCTGTGATCACTCTATTTTCTATGATTCTGTATTAGAACATTATGTGCTCATCACATTCTTATGTTGTAGTTGATGCACCTTTGCTGAGTTAGCAACAGAAGTTTATCAAAACTATTACTTACAAGTGAACTCCTCCTGAAATTTGCAAATGACTCAGCTTCAGTCAGTTTTGTTTAAGTTCTTACAACTTATTTATTTAACAATTAATTTGGAGTAATTATCTATAGTCCAGAAAATCATACAGTCATTGCCCACTGTCCTGTATAAATAGACTAATCACTGCAGCATCTCTTCTTTAAAGCAAAGAAATATGTTGTGGGCTCCTGCCCAGAGAGCAAAACAACTGAGTTAAGAAACAGGATTCTAAACTTGCAAAAAAGGAAAGATCTGAGCCTGTGCAATGTCCTTTAAATATTGAGGCCTTGTTCTGCATTATTCCCACCAGGCAGCTAAGCAACCTCACAAACCCATTAACAGGGAAGTTTAAAATACAGCTTTACCTAATCCTTTCCTGCTTCCAATATGTTATCATGGGTGAATTTGCCAGATGTCAAGACTGTGGATCACTGGCCGTGAACTTACATGAGAAGACACATTAAGTAGCTTTCAGTGTTCTCATGGTTTAGCCCCAGCCAGAAATTAAGCACCACACAGCTGCTCACTCACTCCCCTCTCCCCCCCTGGGATGGGGGAGGGAATCAGAAAAAACTCTTGGGTTGAGATAAAAACAGTTTAACAGGACAGCAAGAGAGAAGGAAAAAGCAATGATGATAATAATACCAACAAAGGAATGTACAAGAACAAGTGATGCCCGATACAGCAATTGCTCACCACCCAGTGATCAATAGCCTGTCCCTGAGCAGCGATTCTTGCCCCCCCCCAGCTAACTCCAGCTTATATACTGGGCATGACATTATATGGTAGGGAATATCTCTTTGGCTAGCCTGGGTCAGCTGTCCTGGCTGTGCCCCCTCCCAGCTTTTTGTGTACCTCCTCACTGGCAGAGAGTATGAGAATCTGAAAAGTCCACGACTTAGTATAAGCTCTACAACTGCTTAGCCACCACTAAAACTTCAATGTATTATAAACCTTATTCTCATACCAACTCCAAAGCACAGCACTATACCAGCTATCATGAAGAAAAAAACAACACCATCCCAGCCAAAACCAGGACAGGTGTGCATCAATTCCCAAGACCTGTTAATTGCATCTTTTAAAAGTGGACCAAGTGTCACACATTAGCTCATTTTCCTTTGATATTATTAACTTTACAAGCATTATCCAGATGTGATTTTATTGACAGTAATTCAGAGCAGGAAAATCTTCCCTGATCCACTGTTCCCATATTAAAGGAGAATTTAGTAGACCTATGGCAACTCAAAGGACTTTCATTTAAAATTTTGCACCATCTCATTACGATTTTTGCTCCTTCTGACCTCTTATATAAATATAAACTTTTTATTGCTAATTATCATCTTTTTTATGGTAATTACTTTCCTGTATCTTCTTAATTAGTAAGCAGCTATTTTAATTTCCAGAGCTACTTCCATGAAATAGATGGAAGTATGTATTCAAAATAGATACGAATTAAAACATAATTTATTATTATTTAGTAACATTAACCTCAATATACTTTTAAATGTTTTATATGTTTTACAAAAATCACATTCTTTCAATATCAAAATATAATTAATTAATTCACAGGTGAAGCTACAGACATTTTGAGGGTTTTCTTTTATTTATCAACATTTTATTGTATTTTGTTTTTCAGCGGGTATTGACTTTCAAATTCAGCATGCAGTTGTATGTAGTACCATGTATTCGTGGGCCGTAACAACTGAACTAATATTAAAGGAAACAAATGCCTTTCCAACAGTTCAATTTTTTTTTATTAGTTAAGTTTCTCTAGGAAAGAATTCTGCATCTACAGCTTATCTTCTATGATGGAGAGACCACCTCAGTGGACAAGGGAAGAGCTACCAATGTCATCTATCTGGACTTCTGTAAGGCTTTTGACACAGTACCCCACAAAAACCTGCTCTCTAAATTGGAGAGATATGGATATCATGGGCAGGCTGTTGGGAGGATGAGGAATTGGTTGGATTGTCACATCCAGAGGGTGGTGGTCAACAGCTTAGTGACCAGATGGAGACTGGCGATGAGTGGTGTCCCTCAGGGGTCTGTCTTGGGACCAGTACTCTTTAATATCTTCATCAATGACTCAAACAGTGGGATCAAGTGCACCCTCAGCGAGTTTGCAGACAACACCAAGGTGAGTGGTGTGGTTAACATGCCTGAGGGATGGCATGCCGTCCAGAAGGACCTGGAAAAGCTTGAGGAATGGGTCTGTGTGAACCTCATGAGGTGCAACAAGGCCAAGTGCAAGGTCCTGCACCTAGGTTGGGGCAACCCCCAGTATCAGCACATCAAGTTAGAGATTGGGTACCAATACTTTTATATGTAATAACACTTTGTGAGTATTGAATTAGACAGTTTATTTATGGTGGGTTGAATCTTGTGCCTTGTCAGAGTCAGAAAATAAAACTCTTGTGACCTATAGAGAATTGTTAAATTTTATATCCGTTGCAGCCTCTTCTGGTGTACAAAGGTGATTTGTTAATGAAGATGACCATTTCCAAAGATAAATGACTCTTTGATTCTTACTAATTGAAAGAAAATATGTGATATGCAACCATTCAGGTAAGTGTTAGAATAGCTGCATTAAAAAATTGCATACTCTTCTAGAGACTTGAAATCAGACTACTTACAGTTGTGAGAAAAAGAAATGGCAGAAAATTCAGGACAGAATGAAGATATGCTCAGGTTCTGAAGGGCCATCGATGTGCAGGACTCTGAAGAAAGAGGCAGCTCACTGAAGAGAGAAAGTCTAGAGGCTAGTACCACTGGCACCAATCAATCTTTGTTGTATGTGTGCAAAATCAATTTTCTTGAAGTTCGTAACTTAGCTGAGTGAGGTTTTTTTTCAAAAATCATCAAAAATAGGCACTAATTAAAAGTACAATTGTCTACTATGAGCATAAGAATCTCAGCAGCCAAGTGCTCTTGTAATCAGAAGTTTCTCACAAACACACACTGGACTTTCTATCCAAGGAGCTGACTAGAATTTCCAATACGTGGTAAAACAGAAGTAAAATCTAATCTACCAAAAAAAGACATAATGAACTTAGCCACAGTAGGCTGTTTTAACCTCATCAGTGCTGTGAGACATATTCTGCTCTCTGTCTGAACTCCATACAAGGAATGTTTAATCTTCTACTGATAGATATGGTTTTTTCCTTTTCACTATCAAACCTCATTCCAAGAGACAGAAAAGGACATCTTTCTGTCTTTCCTTCCTGTCAACCATCACCTGAGGGATAATTCACCTGGTTTTACAGACATCACAATCTTTGGAGTCCTACGCCATATTCATTTCAAGATTACAATTCCTTCAGAGGAAGGGAACAGAACCAGTGGAATCAAACCTTGGTAACAAACTCCAGTATTAATATCTTGAGACAGAAGCATGTTAGTCCTGTAATTTAAATTATGCTTGCTTACATAGTTTATGGATTTGACAAAGAAATAATCTGTGGGAGATTTACAAATTTTTTTCAGTTTGTGGAGTAAGTGCATGTTATCCATTTTGTTTTTGTATTACATTGGAACATTCTTCCTCATTTAGTAGGCAGTCAAAACTGTTTGGCCTTTTGTCAGCTTTTTTGGTTTTGGGGTTTTTTTTATTTCTTCTTACAAGGTAAAAAAGCCAGTTGGCAGAAGTCATGCTTAGACTGTCAGACAGGTCTCTCACCTCCCTCATTGTAGGTATGTCCAAGCCTATTTTAGTGAACTGTTGCTTCTCTCTTTTTATAATTATACTAGTCAGTTTATGTTTTATTGAATCATGATTAATGTTTCCAATAACACCTCTGCTATGGAGTTGAGAAAAGCCAAGTACCTATGTATTATTTATTAACTGTTCATATAAGAGCAAATTAAAACTGAATTCAAATCTCTATGGGTGCAATGGCATCCAAGAATTGTTCTTTGAAGTGTAAAACTTACTTTTTTATGACATCTATAATAGCAAATTAATTGTTATTGGCATTTTGGGGGAGATGTGGGGTGAGAGGGAAGAAAGTGTGATACAATTTCAGCGGATTACCTAAATGAAAATTTTAGGCAGTTCAGAGCTCCCTAATTATGCTGTTTGCATTAGGTAACATGAGAAAAAAAAAATATTAAATTTGCAAAATAACCCAGATTAAGTAATTATTGTTATGGAAGTTAGTTCCTTAATATCAATATTTTAAAATGGGCTAATCCCAGTGTTTAAGTGAGTTCAGTAGCTGCTTTCAATATGCTTTAGTTTCCCTTTTGATTTTTTCTGCCACTCATTACTAGCACTACAGGGATGGCTGCTGAAGTGGCCTTATAATTTTTATATTATCAAGTATTTGTGAGAGTCAGTAGCCATGTTAGAGAGATGTAATGTCAGGATTCATCATTCTATAGAATAAGATCTGAAGTGTTTGCTCTTGGGATTGCAAGTCCTTGATGATAGTTTCATCAAGGAGTAGTACTGATTCTTTATTTTACCAATACTTTAATCGTTGATATAATCCATAGTACAGGTCTGGAAGATATAGAATAAAAAGAAAAGGCAAGATGTCTCCATAGAGAAATATCCAACAGCTAAATTAATTTAAGCCTCATTTTATGTACTGGTTACAATGGCAGGATTCAATGAAAGTGAATACAGACTTTTCACAGATCCAGCACCAGTATCAAAGGTACAATGTACAAACATAGGATACAGCAACAAGATGTTGCAAAATATTATTAGGAGAAAACTGACACTGGCCCATGAATGACTGCTGATTTAATTTTTATGGATTTAAGTGAAAGCTACTTTAAGCCAAGAGTAACTAATATGAAAAGTAAGGTTAAGTGCAGATGTCTCCATACATTATGCAGAAAATAGCAGCTCCCATGTGGCTAATACAGAACTAAAAGAACTGAAAATTATACTTTCTTTTACCACAAAGACAATTAACAACTGCCATCTTCTCTCACAGTCCAATGAAGGAATTTAAATTGTCTTTAGACTTCAGGTTTAGTTCCACTAAAAATAATTGCTCAGTCCATAGGTACAACATAAGCTTTTGTTGTGTTGTGTTCTTTCTTCTATGATTTCTTAACCAAGTATTGTTATTCCTGTCAGAGTGGAGCAGGTATCTCAGTTCTATTAATTATTTTATCCAGACAAAATTCAAATGTCTTACATTAATTTTAATCATCTTCAGGTAAGATACATCCTATCTTTTCCAAGTAGATTCTTTCATTTGGATAAGGTGTGTTGTAGCCAAGAGTGTTCATTTATTGACTAATGACTGTCACCTCCAAACAAGACCTCTTTAAAATTTATTAAGTGAGACTCATCAAGACTATATTTGATGCAGTGAACATCATTGTGCCTTCTAAGCTTGACTCTTGAGGAGCCTGGAGATCATAGAAGGATAGAATAATAGAATAGTTCAGGTGGGAAGGGACATTCAAAGGTGACTTAGTCCAACTCCCCTACAATGAACATGGACATCTTCAAATACACCAGCTTGCTCAGAACCCTGTCCAAGCTGACCTGGAATGTTTCCAGGGATGGGACATCTACCACCTCTCTGGGCAACCTGTGACAGTGTTTCACTACCCCCATTGTAAACAATTTCTTACTTACAGCTAGTCAAAATCTACCCTCTTTTAGCTTCAAACCATTAGCCCTTGTCCTATCGCTACAGG
>NW_010541347.1:0-695 GCF_000687285.1 Phaethon lepturus | reverse complement strand
AACATCAGTATGTTATCAACATTATTCTCATGCTAAATACACAGCACAGCACTGTACCAACTATTAGGAAGAAAATTAACTCTATCCCAGCCAAAACCAGGACAGTATCCACCCCTTATTCCATACCAGCTACGTCATGCCCAGGTCCAACACTTTCCAATACATTCCAATCAATCATTGACACTTTTCCTGTCTTTTGATATCTACACACAGCTATCATTCCCTTAGTCTATGGGCCATCCCTCTAAAATGTCCATTGAGTTCATTTAGTCCTTGACTTTGGGCTCCAGGGGCTTTCAGGGCAGGGGTGATGGTGTGTGGTGTTGAATTGTTGCATGCTACATCTGGAGCTCATAGCCAGCATATCTGGGGCAGCCCATACCCATAGTATGCAGGTCAAAGATGTCGATCTCGAGGAAGTTACTGGGCCAAGTTGCTTAAGCCAATTCTGGTTCTATCACCGCTGCACTTTCCTCGGTTTCATTAAAGTTCATTCCTCATTAATCTACATGATTCTGATTGTAATGCCGTTGATATGGCATATAGCAACCATAATAGTGATGACATACAGTATTATATAGCAATTAACATCATATAATTCAAATCATTGGCTATTCTCCCCCAAAATCAAATCTCCTTGATGTACACATCAGACTTCCCCATCTGCTGGGATCACTCTGCACAGCTCGACCTTA
>NW_010541346.1:189796-191339 GCF_000687285.1 Phaethon lepturus | reverse complement strand
GCGCTGAGCTGCACGGCCCGAGGAGCGGGAGGTTCGGCGCGGCGGCCAGCAGCTGGGGTGGATTTCTTCCAACTCTAGAGTCTGTAAAGGTGAGACAAGGGAACAAACAAGCAAGCAGCAAAGGAAGGATCTCTGTGATCTAAGAATAAAATTAAGCCGGGGAAGATTTCAAATTTCAGTGTTTGCATCATCTCTTTCTCATCTGCCCTTGAACAAAGACAGATAGCGAAATTCCTCTGAAATAAGAGAAAATATTTAAAATGTGATAGAAAGGCTGTTAGCATAGGGCAGTAGCACTAGATGTTTTATCTCACCCACCGGGACAAAAGGTTCATTAATCATGTTGCGCTATTTTATGCACCGTATCTTATCTTCAGATTGCTCCCTATACTCTCTTTTACAGGACATCTGCGAGCAGAAGTGACAGCAGTAAAATACTGATTAATATTATTATGTACTGATGTTCTTCACTGAAATTGCTTTATTACTTAGGAAGACATGAACAGGGGCATTACCTTGCCCCCAAATGCAGCCACCTCCCGGGTGGGATCCGCGCACCAGCAGAACATTTAGGATAAGGAATGGAGAATCCTCTAACAATGAGGAAAAATATAAAGCCTTAAGGAAGGTGGAATATAAGGGCTCAAGTAGGCGTTAAGACAGCAGAGCTACATGAAATCCCTTCTCTCTTGGGAAGGTGCCAACACACCTTTGGGGAACACGACTGGTGTGAGACCCTGAATCTTCATTAGATACGGAAGAAATGTGAACGTTGATTTGCATATTTTAGGGCTCGGCGGACAAGATTGCCCCCTCCTCAGTTATTATGTGCTTTTATAGTTTTTGCCAAATCTCTTAGCAAGAGTTTCTGTTCACCGACATGTTAAATACGGGGTGTGTTTATGGCTGGGTTGGGAACAAGCAGATAAAGCTGATTTTTCGGAGCCTCGGAAGGAGAAACTCCAAATTCCTATTTCCCATGGCATGACCAGCAGCAGCAGGGCTCGGTCCAGCAGCAGAAGCCCAGCTGACACCAGCTTAGTGCGACACAAAGCCTGAAACGAAGGAGGAGACACCGAGCTCCGGGCTCAGCTTAATCTCTGGAACACCAGCCCTTTAAACCTCTTCCCCGCTGGAAAGCCGATCTTAAACACGCGGGAATCGCCGCTTTCGGAGGCCTGAACCGCACCCGCCAGCTGAAGAGCAGCGGCGCGTGTGGCCGTCCCTGGGGACACGGGTCTACGCCGCGGGGTCCCCTCCGCGCGAAGCCCGTGCGCAGCGGCTGTGAGTTACAGCCGAGCCGTGCTGACCGGGGACTACACCCCACCAGGACCACAGCACACGAGAGGTGGAGACCAGGGTCTGGGACGGGCAACGTGCCGCAGGGAAACACCGGGAAACAGCCACGGGATTAAGAGAATAAGGAAAATCCCGTGCAACGCTGATGCTGCAGGCTAATTCACTACTCCTGGCACGTGGACACGGGCGAGGGGGTGGGAACGAGCTGAACGTGGCCACGGGAGAGCCGGCGCGCCTGCGGCAG
>NW_010541346.1:177977-189784 GCF_000687285.1 Phaethon lepturus | reverse complement strand
CCCTCAGATCTGCCGAGTCTGCGCCCGGTCTCGGGAGGAGGCTGAAGCTTTTCTTCTTGGAAGTGCTGGGGAGAGCCGGGCGGGAGCGGGGTGGCTGGACGGGCACAGCACCCACGAGAGGGCAGTGGCACCATGCACACGTGGGTGTTTCCACGGCTCCGCTGGAAACACGCTCCTCCGGCACCGCAAGGCAGAGCCGTGCGGGGATGACATGGCCCATTTGAATAATGCAAAATAGAGGCGTGCTGGAGAGAGCCACGGCATGTTTGTGAAGTAATGACCTTCAAAGAGGTGGAGACTTATGAGTTATGAACCCATCGCTGCACCCCCCCACACTTCCTAGCTCGTGTATAAACTTACGCAATGATTTATTTGCATCCTTCACAAAAACAAATGGATGTTTTGCATATTTATATCGTAAGATAAACCGATATTTAAACTGATCAAAGACAGCGGCAGATCTGGAGGCGATTACAGCAAGTGTTTTCTTAACTGAGGTCACGATGCACTTTGTGCGGGTGAGGCTGCGGATCTGCTCAGCACATGTCAGCGCACGATGAAGGTCAGCAGATCGAGGCGCGCGCTGAAAGTCCTGGCTTTCCGAGAGCACCGACAGTTCAAGCAAAACTGAACCTGGCTTCCCGCATCGGGCCTTGGTAATTACAAATAGTGGTCAAGGGGATAAATCTTGTACTGTTTGCAAAACAAAAAATTGAGTCCTTATGGAGTCTAAAGCCTTTCGTCTCTAATGGAAACAGGGTGGCAAGTCGGTCCAGCAGTTTCTGAAATCCGTCTCGGGAGATGCACGGATTACCAGTGTCCTGGGACTATGATTTCATCAGTTCTCATCCATCAGCTGAGCTGCGGTAACGGGCTGGACACATCTTCCCGAGCCACCGTAAGTGGAAAGAAGCGCCGTGCAGCAGCACGCAAGCGGTCTACAGCCCAGCTGACAGGCAGTAGCTTGCCAGCCTGTAGCGCCTCGATTGCGCGCAATCAGCTATCAAGCGTGATGGATCTGAAGGGTGGAAAAAGTAATTGCCAGATTCGGAGCGAGGCAGCCACTTCTTTTGCTACGGGATAATGCTTCTGCAGTTTTTCCAGGTGCACGTTCAAAATCCTTGTAGCCAGGGCTCTGATTTGAAAAGCTGCAAGCTGTCTGCAGCAGAAGAGACAGATGCTTAATTCTGCAAACCAGAGCTGGCACACCGAAGCTGGCCTTAGAGGGATTTTCCTCTTCAGCATCTGAGCTTACACGTTTAACCGCACTGTTGGTCAGGTGCCCCTGTGGGAATGGGCAAAGGATAAAATGGATGTAACGCTTTCACTTGCAAAGCCTTGCGGTGACTGTGGCTGGGCAGAGGCTACAAGATCCAGGGAATGGCAACCTGGAAATTCTCTTCCCTGGCCCCAGAAACTGTGGGTCTCTCGAGGGACTCGGGCAAGGAGACTTTCGTAACAGCCACCTCTGTGGGAAACCCAGAGCAACGCTGATGCAGAGATCTCTCCACGGTGCACTCCTTGCCACTTTAAATGTCATAGCACTGTGTTTTATTTCTGTCCACTCCCGTTCAAACAGCAGCTTCCCACTCTCATACCGGAGCCCGGGGGCCAGCAAACTCACAGCCTCCCAAAGCCCGTGGTTGGAAGAGCCAAGCTGTCCCTGTAACAGGCAGTCAGGAACTCGCCTTCTCCTGATTTTCCAGCCTTGCAAAGCCACGTTGTGACTTGCCACCCTTCCCACTCAGCGTAAACGACTGTTGCAGGCCCAGAAGACGAAGCCAGCTGGGATGCGCAATCCCTCAAAGAGGCAGAGCTGCTCCGGGATTTCCATCCCAGAGACATCTGGGTCCCTGCTGGCCTCTGCGGAACCCGATGGCAGAACTGCGAACAAGCTGCCGGGACGGGAACATTTCTCCTTCCGTTTAATGTGATGTTGAAATTAAAAACATACCGTTATCTTCCACCCCCTTGTCATCCCGTCCCCCTACAACTAATTGCCTTTGCCCTCGCTCCTTTTGGCACCTTGGGTGCTGCCGGGAGGGCAGCGCCTGCAGCTTGCGGTTGTCTACACGTGGCACGTCACATTCCCCAAGCTGCAGCAGCCCAGCGAGCACATCCCTAATCAAGCCCGCGTGTACGGCTCAGAGGACAAGGAGCTCGCCCTCCCCTTCACTCGCTCCCTCCAGCAGCCTGAGCATTCGTCGCCGTCGCTTCCATGTCAGTGGGTGTGATGATAGCCACACATCGGTGGCTGTGATGATAACGCACTCACCCAGCTGGTTATCAGCCTGTCTTGGGCAGGGTAGGAGCATCAGCTGCCGGCTCGGAAGGGTGGATTAAACCACTGCTGCCGTGAGGTCTGCTTTTAAGCAGACTCACTGCAGGTGCAAAAACTCCCTGAGAGGCTGAGAGTTCAGAAACCAGAGGAATCTTTTGCAAGTCTTTTCCTTAAGTGACAATGAAGGCGACTACAGGGCCACAGACTCAATGACCGCTGAACACCTCGGTGATGCTCTGGGATGGATGAAACCAGTGTGCTGGGCAGCAGGCAGAAAGCTTTGGTACAAGTTGTCTCCTCTCCTCTGAAAAACATCCCTGAAGAACAGGAGAAGCCTGAGAATTTAATAGAAAAGCTACAGACTTGTCTTTTAAGTTCCTTTCAGCAGCACAAACAGGTTAGAGCGATCTGTCTCACTGTGTATGGGTCATGGTCTCTCTACCATGGAAAAGTAATTACTCTGTCTATAAAGGGATTTTGATACAAAATACCTGAAAGAACTAAGACTTCCTGTAGCCAAACTCCTGCACAATACATAAAAAGGCAGAGACTTCAAACAGCATCTTTCAGAAACTTTCCAGCAGATAAATAGAGAGCTGTGCCTTAAAGAAACCAGGGGAACTGGGGCTGCCACACAGCATTTTGCAGCTTTTTGGGGGAAATGACCGGAAAAAACCCCAGCCACGACTGGGGTGCAGAGCTGCTACAGCCTCCACCCCACTTGACACGCAGCACGTTCCTGACGTGGGACGGCCAAGAGGGCAGCAACAGCCCCGCAGGACAGCACAGTGCTGCTCTTCCTGCATCCAAACAGCTCAGGAGATCACGGGGCTGCGTCTTCAGACAGGACATAGCATGGGCAAAAGCAAGGCATGTTCCCCTACTTGCAGCAAAATCCCAGAGTTGACTCTGCATACGTCCATCCGCCTGTCCACCTCTACCAAAACCCCTGTTTCTGGGGACAACCCCACTCCTGGTAAGTGCTTGGGTCAGACTCCATCGCTCGGGCGTACCTTGGCCTCTTTGCTAAGGCTTTCGGCAAGGGTGTGCGTTAGCGCTGGCGGTTTTGGTGGCATTTCGTGAGGTGGACGCTAGCCCAGTCAGGAGTGGATGGAGGCCAGCAGACGCGGCTTCCCTCAGCCAGGGACAGACCTTTCCAGGATCTGCCCTTGCGTTTCAAAGACTTGTATCACCAGAGTATATCGGCACAGCCTGCATCACGCAGAAACACCGCTCGACCGCAGGCAAACTGGGACAGAAATAAGCAAACGACCTAGAAATAAAGGGTTTCACATCCATTTTCCCCAACAAATACAACCCCCTTTAATGTGTACTCGATCAGCCTCCGTGTTCTTGGCAAGTCTAGTCCCGACTTTCCATCTGCATCCCCCAAAACCTCTGCAAAGCCCTCAGAAAAGGACAGATTTCATCACTCTTATCTGAGCTTTGTAGACAACATTTATCTTCTCTGACAGCAATCAACTTGGTGTGCGAGCAAGAAGACAAATTAAAAGGCCACGAGACCCAGGAGGGCCTGGATTGTTTGAGCTGGCGCATTCGGGGGGTGAAGCCTTGGAGATCAGCGTTTGTTTCCAGTTTGTCCCTTTGCACGTGGTGCGCCGAGACCGCTCAACACGTCGGCGCTTGTGGGAGACTAAGCAGGGCCAAGCCACGCACAGACCTTGGGGGCTGCAAACGTGGCCTTCGCGAGACGGGGGCCGCCAGCCCGCCCCGTGCCGGCAGGCCCCCGCCCGCCCACCAACCTTTTCGGTAGCAACGTGTCTGTTGGCTCCCGTGCCGGCTGGGCTGCAGTACAGGGATGAAATAATATTTGGACATGCTAAACGTTAACAGCAAGGGTTCGCTCGCAGTAGCGAAACCCAGGTCTCGCAGGGTTTTAGGAAGGAGATGAAAGGCCACTTGCCCCGCTTCACGGGTGGAGAAATGGTTCACAGTCCAATAACTGACCTGGTAAACCAGGCTGTTCTGGGTAGGATTCTCTGCCCTACAACGACCTGCTCAAGATGGGGAAATGCCACCGGAATGGCGGAGCAGGTCCCTAAAGCCTCAGGCCTGCTGTGCACTGAAAGGGAAGAGGGGTTTTGGAAACCTCGTTTCCACCAGGTTTCTGGCAACACTGGGCTGCCAGAATCTGTCCCAAACTGAGCGATGAGGGAAGCAAACAAATCCCACGCCGGGCATCGTAAGGTCCAGATACATCTATCAGCCGGGACAATGCAACGCGCGTCAGGATTCAGACAGAGCTGAAATCTCCCTATTCGTGGAATAAGTGCGGCAGCTGCTCCCGGGACAGCAAGTGAATCAAAGCAAATTCCCTGCCCGAGATGGGGATCCTGTTTTTTCAGGCTAGGCCTATTTTTCTAGGAAACACTCTGTCCTCCCGTGCCCTGCACAGGCTGCATTCTGAGCGGAGAGGGAGGAAGCATTTCGTCCATAAAGATAAAAGACATCTGATGCGCTCCCCGTGCACCGAGCATTGGTTAACAACTGTGTTTGCAACAAATACCTCTTCTTGCTTTATCCAGAGTCTAAGCTGCTTCCTGCCGCGTGAACAGACTCAACACCCAGCTCAACAGAGGAGTCCATTGCAAACTCTGTGATGTGCCAGAGATCTCCAGCCAGGCAAAGCAGCCCAGTCTCAAAAAACACAGTGTCCTGCCATGGAGAGGGTGTCTCCACTGACCTTACTCTATCAAAGCTTCCAGGTTTTGTTTGCTTGAACTCTTAGTTCCTTCTTTATGGTTCCCTTGAGCTGATATACTCATCATGGACTATGCTCCACAAGTGACCCATCGCACCAAGATCAAATGGCCAGACAGACCCTGCAGAGGCCAAGACACAGAGCAGCCCAGCCAGCGCTGTGCAAAACAGGTCCTAGGAGGTGGTGAAACCAATTCACAAGGCAACAACGGAGAAGGCTGCCCTGGTTGCAAAAAGCCCCTCAGGAGAAATTTTCAAGCACGTTATTTCATGTTGAGCAGAGCCAGCTGAGCAGTGGAGGAGCCTGGGGCTGGGTTTATCCCAACGGCAGGTGCAGCAACATGGACCGCACACCCCACCAGCCAGATCTGCCTGCATCGAGCATGGAGAGGTGCCTCCAGATTTGGCATGTGTGACCCAGCAGTGCCAACGTGTTTCTGCCTTTGGCCGAGTTCAACCTCCAAATCCAGTCATCCACGGGGCCTTCCAGCAAAAGAGCTTCTCCCTGCCTAAAGGAGGAACTTTTTCTTTTTCTCTGCAATTAAATGAACACGTGCAGAACTGATCCAAAAGATCAGCTCACTCCACAGGGTTTTTCTTAACACGCTCATCACCACGGTACACCGGCTGCATTTCGAGTGGCATGCACATTTTGCACACAGAAAATTCAGTTGGTGGATTTCGGCAACAGTTTTCCAAAGTCCTGAAAAGGAGCAGGCACCAAATGCTCATAAATTGCAATGGGAGTTCAGTGCACAACCAACTCAAGCTCCATGGAAAATCCCAGCTGTCATTACTAAGAGGTTGCTGCGAGATGCTATTCCTCCCTGTTGTGAGTTACCGTGTGCCCCTCGCCAAGCTCAAGTCTAGTAATGGTCCAAAGAGTCCAACCTCTGCGGAGAGCTTCAAGCAGTCAGCAATACGGGTTCATTCTCTGCCATCCCTTGAAGGCAACCATCACTAACCACTTTTTTGACCTTGAAGCCGAGATACAAAAATTGTCCGTGAGCAGCCTCTACTGTAGGGGCAGTTGAAGTCACAGCTTGAGGGACTGCCCTTTAAAAGGTTTCCAAGTAGCCAACTCCAAGCAGTGGGAGTTCACCGCCTCTGAAAATCACAGTTAGAGCCTGACCTAACTCCCAACATTAGAAGCTGTTTCTTTTAAGGAGGTGACCTTAAATTATACACTCAGTGCAACGCACTGTGTTCGCCACAGAGCCAACACTAGACTCCAGCTCTTCTGGTTTTGGTATGATTCAAAGAAATCCAAACTTAAGAAATTTAAACTCAGTAACATCAAAGTGGTATTAAGCAGACATCTTTATTGCAGCACTGGACGGATGCGGGATATCTCCTCCTAACATGGATTTCTTTGAATCAGGTTCCTCTCCCTAATCCCGCAGTCTTTTTCCCGTGTTTGGTCCCTTATGTGACGTTGTAGCAAGAAGCCAACGGCTCCACCAGCACCGACAAGCTTATCTCATTTGTGTTGAAGTGCTTTCCCTTCCCATCCCACCTGCTCATGAACCTCGAACAATTTCCACAGCAGCGGGTCACGTTCTAGCCCCTGACTTTGACCCCATGAAAATTCCTTCAGGCCCGTCAGCAGTTTGACTTCTGCAGGGGCTTCCATGGGCAGATCTGCACAGAGGGAAGAAATTACCTGCTTCCCTGAAATAAAAGCTGAATGAGACAAAACAACCCTATACAAAAGGCCGCAGTTGCCATCCGTTATAAGCCTAACTAAAAGAAGGAACTATCCCAGAGGCAGAAAATGATCGCTGGAGACTGCAATTACAGAGAGGATGAGGCTTGTGGCTGGGGGCAGGAACCCCCCGAAGAACCAGTGGTCCCCTTGCAAAGAGCCAGCAGGATCACAAAGATACGTGGGCAGGCACCGCTATTTCCCACCAGACAGAAAATGGGGGAGATGCTGGAGCTAGTCCTCGACGGCAGCCGCGGCCCTGGCAGGCACTGGCCTGGGAAGGGAGAAGGTTTGCCAGGATGCGCAGAGGCTCCGAGTAAGGAGCTGTGATCGTAACTCGCTGGCCCAGCTGGATGCAGGCTACAGATTTCTCGAATGCTCCTGGGAAGAGCAGCCCTGCTGTGCTTAACGTGGAGCTGCCATCAATTTTAATGCTATTTTTCAGAAATTCCCACTGATGATGGGAACAAAACCCACATCCTTTCATGGCAAAATCTCCATCCATTAGAGCAGCAGGAAATGATGATGCACACTTCTGAGGAACAGAGGCCCTCTTTATATATAAAGGGCCAGGGAAGAACAGAGAGAATAATCATCACAGGGCTGGAGAAGAGACTCACAGGTCTGTCTTGGGACCATGATATTGGTCAGGAACGGCAAAGCCGAGAGGGATACAGCTTCTCTGCAGGTAGGGAACATGCAGCGCTTCCCACTCACCGTTCTCTAGTACTTTTTCAGGTGTGCTGGAGGTAAAAAAAGTGAAGTGATGCTTTGGACCTTTTCCTATTTCTTACAAAGATTTCTGCAAAGATACGATCGTCAAAGCAAGCACAATCTGAGTCTGCCCTAACTGATCTGAGCTAAACCAAGTATCACTTTGTGTAAAAATTACCAAAAAAATCTTTATCTTAAAAAAATTAACCCCTACCAAAAGTCCAACCACCGACCTCAACAGCATCATCAGCACCTTCAATCCATTTCCACGATACTCCTGTGTGTCCCCATCACACTGTGGCTGCTTGCCAGGGCTTACCTAAACTGTCCCCGTTGCTCAAGGCTGGATTTACCAGGCGGTGGCAGCTCCAGCCCTGGCAGTGCCCAGATTTAGGGCTTCGCTGCAGCAGGTCTCAGCCCTCCTCCCTCCCTTGTGTGCTCTCGGCAGCCACTTCCCAACGCTTGGCGGGCCCCAGGGAGGAATAGAAGACACATTGCCCCCCTCCTTGCCCCAAGAACTTAATGCCTGGGGCAAAAGAAAAAAAAAACATGCCTTCCCTTTGGGTCAGCGTGGTCATCGATACCCCACTGCACCCAGCACTTGAATTACCAGCGCAGACCGAGCCTAATCCTGCAACAAACCATTTCCAACCTCCTAGAGGCGTAGTTAGGCCTTACACAAAGACGACCGCGGTGTGTACGCAAAAGTTTCCACCACCTGGGCTCTGACAAAGGGACGCCAGGGCTGAGGAGCGGGGCTGCCTCTCTGCGGGCTGGGCAGGACTCTGCCTCGCTTTTGCTTTTTAAGGGCTTTTCTCATGTTGTTTGAAATTTTGGTTTGTTTATCCATCTGTTTGTAATTCTGCTGAGGTTTGGGTGTTTTATAGTTAATGAGAAATTGTTTTATGCACCCCAAGCTATTATGAGTGGGAGAAAGGGTGGGGGTTCTTGGAAGCTATTGCTACAGACAGCTGAGCAAAGCAGATTTCCTGCAAGGCCCTTTAAGTTTTGAGTCACAGCGCTGGGGTCCTCCAGGGGACCTTGCAGAAGTCTCTGCTCAGTGCAGATGCTGTCCCCATTTTCCTGCTTCTTCTACTCAAAAAGGCTTGCCTGCTCTCCCACGCAGACACGCAGCATCCGTCTGTTCCACACTGGCCAACTTACCCCGTTGTCACCTGGCTGGGGAAGGGTTTGCATCGTGCATTTCCAGCCCCTAAACTGCCTTAGGTTTGTTATAGACCCCCAAAATGCCTCAACACTAGACCCGTGCTACCGTGAAACTGAAGAATTAATTCGTTTTACTACAATACAAAACCTATTACTGTGCTTCAAGATGGGGTCATAGGAACGGAAAGACATCCTTAGCAACCCACACACAACTTTGGCTCCCATTGGCTTCTCCATCTGGATCCTTCCCAGATGAAAAACTGTCTGGTAGCTCACAGAGCTCTCAAAGGAGTACTGGACCCTAGTCAAGTCCTTATCCTGGGTGTTGTATCAGCACAGCCTGTCCTTTTCTAACCATTTTCTCCCCAGGGATTGCCTCTTGATTCAAACCTCACTGTCTGTGGTTTCCTCTACTTCATAAGCTTGGTACTGAATCAAGATATCAGCTTCTATTTGTTGAAGGATTAATTCTTCTCACTGCCTTGCTTTAGAAACGTTCATGCCCCTCAGTCATGGTTAGACTGAGTCACTTTCTGGCCAGACACAAGCAAAACTCTGCTGAATGAACAGGCAAAGCCAAAGGACCATCTCGGTCCTTAATTTGACTACAAACAAATCATTCATCCACTGTGAATGAAGTGTTCCCAACAGAGCGAGGGGAAAAGGTTCAAGCTTTAGGGCACAGCCTTTACGTGTTGAAAACTGCCCTTCCCACCAGCGCGATGACTTCTTATGGTTGTCACCTCTGTGCTTTATACAGTCATGTAAGATGGCGATGACTTTGACTCACTATGTGCTCAGGAGAGAGGCTAGATATGGCACTGATACAGGAACTTTGGGTTGAATAACCTCAGCTTTGGGTCTGAGACTGAGTGACTCTGGGGTATTTTATTGTTTTGAAATCAGGCAAAATGCCGGAATATAATCCCTTGGGAGCAAATCCCTGGGAGGCGTTCACTGCTGGAACGGGCTGGAGAGGATGCTGGTGGGTCTGAAACTCTCCAGTGCCACTGCCACAAGGGTGGAGGAAGACGGGATGGAGGAGGTCGCATCAGCTCTCGGTGCCTTAGTGTACAACCAGTGAAGCACTTGCACAATTCGCTCCATCAACACATTTATGGGTTCTGGGCAACACGAGTGAAAGCAGTGCATCTCAAAAGCAGTAACGTACTAAAAATAGTGAAAGCACATAAAAGCCTTAGCAATGCCGCCACAGAGCTGGAGGGACGCTCCACGCACACTTCAATACTAACCTGGCTTCATTTTAGCCACCATTTCTGTAGAAACAGGGCATCTGAGTATACCAGAGTTATTACAGGAACAGAGTTAAGTCATAAATAGTAGCAGAAGCAGAAAGAAATGAAAAGGTGTGGGCAAAGAAGAACAGGCACGCTTGCAGCTGAGATCTGGAAGGAGATAGGGAGATAAAGGCAGATGCTGCTCCAGATGGCAGGAGCAGTAAAGAAGAAACAGTGGCATGTGCTGTCACCTGCTATCCAGCTCTTTTTGGACTTGGTTGGGTTTCAGTTTGCCAGGAATCAATAGGACAAAAGTAGAACCCAGCAGTCAAGCAGCGCTTTGCCCCAAAAGTGAGGAGGAGACAAAGCAAAGGCACCTCCCTGCAACCCAAGGCAAAAACCTCAGGGCTACAGAGCAGCCTGAGCCCCCTCTTGTCCCAGCCCTCTCTGTAGCCAAGGCTGCTGCCACGACATAGCCCATATATCAAGCAGAGCGATCAGCATCAAGGGAATTCATGGCTAATGCTCTGTTCGGAGAGCAGGGCGGGCTGTGGTAAGGTATGATATGACTGGCAGCTGCCACCGCTGTGGCCAGGCTCGTCTCTGAACCTGCAGCCCCTGAAGGAGCCAAGGAGATGAAGGATTCATCCAGCCCCAACTCACGCAAAGCCTGCTCAGCAGCCCTGGAGGTTTCTTCCTCCAGGAGGTTCCTGGCAGGCTGTCGGCAAATACTGAGAGGCAGTAATGGTGGGTGGAACCCAGGGTGGGCTCTAGATGTTTTGGAGACCATTTTTCATCGTTTTTCTGGGGTGTTGAAAGAAACCCTTCATTCTCCATGCCTCTGGGAGCTTGAGAAATACAACGGGGTGCTGCTGTATCTCTGGAGCTTAAATCCGAGCACCGAGCCTCAGCAGTAGGAGAAAGCTCGCTGAGCTTTATTGATTATGTCAGCATTGCATAGGTGTCCGCTCAGCAGTCTTTCCCCAGCTCACGCCGAGTGCTGCAACGCTCCCAGAGGGTCCATCTCTGGATATCAAGAAGTCCAGGGCAGAAATGCAATGGTTTTTCCATACCAGCAGTGCCTCAATATTGTGCCCGGGTCACTGTAAGGACGGGGAGTGAGATGCCGTCCCCAGCGCAGGGCTGGCAGCCGAGCAGTGCAGTGCTTGCGCCAGGGCCACGCGCGTCACGGGCGCGACCCAGCGCTTGCAGCGGGGAGCAGAAAGACCGCTACGAAGGTCAGCGCAAGGATACTTTTAAGAAATTGGCCTCAATGAGTCACCAAAATGAGATTTACATCACAGCCTGGATTCGACCCCTTGTCTTCTGAGCCCCAGTCCTTTCCCAGGCAACTGTTCCGCTTCACACAGAATAGGAGCATGTGTGAAACACGAGGCTGTTTCGCAAACTGAATCCATCTGTCGGGTGGCCCAGCGCACCCCATTTTATCAAATAAATCTTACCCACATTTCCACTCACACTGAGCAAACGGTTTTCCAGGCAGCACCAAAGAGGGAGAAAGAAACGCTAGCTGGATGCAGCGAAGGAGCTCGTGTTCCCCTTGACTCGCTCGTGTGACCTCCTGGGCTGCCAACTGGCGAGGGCTTTCCTACGTCAACCGGGGCAACGACAGAGGGACCTCCGAGCCTGTGCAACCGAGAGGAAGCCACTTGAAAAGGGAAAACAAAATTAATAAAACAAAATTAATAAACCCCCTTTTGTTCTGCTTAGACCCAGCCGAGGGAGGTTGATATAAAAAGCACAGAGAACTGAAACAGAGGGAGAAGGCTCGCTCGCCTGCCAGTTGTGTTGTTCAAATCCAGCTCACTCTCGGTAAGAAAACAAAATCCAAAGCCAAGACCATCCCTGCGCGCAGCTCCGCACTCACATCCTCATTTGCATTTTTCCAAAAGATCGCTCGCTTCGTGCTCTTGCAATCCAGTGCCCAAAAGCTCCAAGCTCCCCGTGTGCTCACACCCAC
>NW_010541346.1:177332-177946 GCF_000687285.1 Phaethon lepturus | reverse complement strand
CACGCCAGTCTTCGGCTCGCCTGCCCCGGCCATCAGGGAGAGCTCGTGCCCACCCCGGGCCATCGCGGCTCTGGGTTACCGCAAGGCAGGAGCTCGCCAGCGGCCTCCATGGCTTCTTGCTGATTGTTATTAATGATTTTTAATCTGATGCTAAAGAGGTGAGGCCGGCAGTGCTGTGGGTAACAGCTGTCTCTGATTAACTCGGCATCGGGGAGTCGTTTTCATTTGGAAGCCCACAGCCAACTATAAACTCCCTTTGGAAGGCCTTGGTGCCATTGTGTGAAAGGAAAAAAAAAGGAAAAATCTCAGGAGGCGATTAATTTATCATCTGCTTCTTGCTAACGTGTGTCCACAGGATGAACCCCTGTCACAAGACAGGGGAAAAACCAGCCTTTTAAAAGCCAATCTGGAGATTTCCTCAATCCCCGAGGAAAACAAATATCTGCTAATCTCAGAGTCTCTGGGCCAGAGCTGAATATCCATTAGACTGGGTCAAAGCCAAAACTTCAACTGTAGTCCTCTGCTTTTACTTTTTGCGTTGGTTTGTTCGTTTTTCAGTAAAGGGGTGAACGTGGTGACTCCCCGCAGCTCCGCACGCGAGTCTCCCCAGCGCA
>NW_010541346.1:168914-177182 GCF_000687285.1 Phaethon lepturus | reverse complement strand
CGGCACGGCCGCCTCTCTGCGACACCGCGGAGAAGGCGTCGCGATTGGCGATGGTCCCTCTCCAGCTGGACCCCTGCCCCAGGAGACGGCACAGCAACGCCCGTGCACGCAACACGGGAGAAGATGGACAAGGGGGACTCAACAGGGGACTTCTGTGGCCGAAGCCTGGGCAACTGTACGTGCTTTGTGGCTTTGAGCCTCACAGGCTCTGCTGGAGATCAACGTGGCACCGCCGTCCTGACACAGCCCCTGCTGCCACTTCTGTGCTCAAGCTGGACACCCGACGTACCCATCCTGATGCTCCAAATTTGGCCCCACAAAGCCTGTGGGACTGGCCGGCTCACTCTTCCCCCCGGCCTGGGGTCCTGGGCCGCCTGGCTACCCAGGCAGAGACACATCAAAAAGCCACGAGGCCACCAAGACCTTTGTGGCTTCGGCTGAGTGTTAACAAAGGTCTCCAGAAGACAGAAGCTGGTGATTAACCCCTCCAACACATCCTCCCCAGCCCTCTGAAAGCCAGGGAGACCTTCCAAAGCAGTAATTCCCCAGCAGAGCAGACCACACAGATGCAACCAGCTGGAAGAGAGGGCTTTAGTTTTTATTTTTAATTTTTTTTTCTTTATGGTGTTGATTTTAACCTGGAGACAGTAATTCTAGGAGGGGCAGCTTATCTCCTTATATATCCAACCCTAAATGATATTCACTGAGATGGAGAAAACGCTACCACAAGGACATCACCGGGGTAAACCCTGAATCTTCATGCCTACATCCCAGCACAGAGCTTGCAGTTGCAAGCAAAACAACAACAACAACAAAGCCCAAAACAAACGAACCAGAGATTTGCCTCTCCAAAGCCATAATTCTTCCAGCTGATGACCGACTCAGGGATGCTACGATGCGCCTAATATTTAAAACCGCAAAGGGTGACATCGCAAGCCAAGACCCCTCTTCTCTTCTGACGTCCATTACACAGGAGCCATCTGGTGAGCACATATTTGCATCACTGGCCGCTGGCGAACAGCATCAGACCAACTTTGGCACCAATTTGACGTTACTTCGCTAAATCTGCAGGAGAGTTTCCCGTAACTCGGTAAGAGAGGGTGGGCATCCGCAACGGGGGCTGCCGCTCCCACTTGCCACCATCACAAACCGTGGAGTCCAAGGCGTGAAGCCCATAAACGTGCCAACTCCGGCATCCACCACGTCACGAGACCAGTCTGATAACCTCATCCACTCATTACATGTGTCACGAAATGGTCGTTTTTTTGCATGAAGTTTTAGTTCATTTTTAACACGGCAATTGCATAAGCATTTCTGCATGTGGCTAGTTGTAAAACCTGGCCCAAGGTTTCCTTCAAAATGGCTAAAATGTTATCTTAGTGGGGGAGGAAAGTTGTACGCACTGAAAAAACAGATCTATACAAGCTTCAAATAAGTCTTTTCTTTGTCCTGCAGACTAAAATTATTGGCGTTTATATCACTGCTATTTTTTGGAATAGCACCTGGGAGAAAGTTTAACCCTCTGAACAAGCATTAATTTAAAAAAAAAAGGAAGTTTATTAGTTCTATTCTTCAGAGGAATAGAACTCCTGTATTATTAAGAGCATTAGGGATTATTAAAAAACGGTGAAAGAAAATGAAAATCTAATTCTGTTCTCACCGTTTCCTGACCTCTTATGCTTTTCCTGTCCTGGAGTGTGAGATGTTGCAGAAGACTGGAGGGACGGACAGGGCACGCGGTGGGAAGGGGACTCCACACCAGGTGGGGAACATGCCTTCGAGTGGCTTCCCTGCCACTGACAACGGGTTGGGTTTGCTTTCTTGTCCGCACATGCTGGGGAGGGAAACAGTGGGAGTCCCCAGAGCCACAGCAGAAGGGTTTGGATTTTTTTCTCCCCCCTCACCTCCTAATTTGCATTTGCATGAATTACAAAGTTTTTCTGCATTACATTCTATAAAATAGTTTCCGTAACATAAGAAAGAAGAGAAAATCCAAGCTCTTGTTATCTGAATATAGCCCTTGAGCATACGGAAAACCGAGCACGATGAAGAGACCCCACAAATTAACTCAATCCTGTTAGAGCAGAAATCTGTCATTAGTAGATGTAGCATCATTAAATGGCAGAAGCCTAATGCCAAACTTTAACAGGAGAACAACGAACAGCCAGCTCCTTGCATGCTTTCACTGGTGTTTCTGTTCCACCCTTTCCTTCATGATACGGCCAACTCACGGAAACTACGACAACCCTTTGTAAAGCCCCGATAACTTACCCTGCAAGGTGCAAACAAACAAATGCTCATCTTCCATCCAGAATGGTAGAGAGGTAATAAATAAGGGAGAAACAAAGAGATTCATCTGCTTACCTTGTTTTTTTGAAATGCCTCTGTGTATCCCTGTGAACACTTACTTGCAGGTGATACTTATTCTCCAACAGGTAATTTCAAATGCTGTTGCGGTTTCAGGGTTTTTTTGAAAGGATGTGACATAAAATCAACTAACCTTGAGCTACTGTGGGCTGAGAGCACAGGTCACGCTGCAGATCTCTCATTCATGAAGGAAACCTTTTTTTTCCAGTGGAAGAACAAAACTGCCTGGTGAGAGGGATCAGAATCAGTTTGTGTGTTAATATGTTTTTCTGGGACATAGCTCCACCTCAGACATGAAAATAAAATAAATAAAGGGGGTTAAGAAACAATTAGAAACAGTTGATTTCTATTAAATTCTACAGGATTTTTCCTGGGCCGTTGTTTTCAAGATGTGTCCGATCTTATGAGATCAGACACGCACGTGCCCCGAGTTTGGTGAGCACACAAAACTCCTTTAATAAATCACACGTGCAAATTCTCTATCATTGACACACGATTGTTTTTCATCTTTCTGCATTTGTCAAAACAAGAAGGTTTTCCAGGGAAGATGCCATTCCTTTTAGAAATGTCACATCTGTGGATGGCTGCAGAGCACGGGAGAGGTTGCTTTGCTCAGTTCCCTTCACAGAGCCCGTGACAGTAACCCCCAAACAGCGGCAAGGCCACTGCTGGCAGGCGGATCCGCAGCGGCGTACGGAAAACCTGCGTGAGCATCAGGTCTCTCCAGGACACGGAACACGTGAGAGAGGATGCAAAGTTCACGCTCTCGTGGATGTGTCTCAGCAGCCTCTGGGTCACCCAGGGGAGCGACGGAGAGGACTCTCTGTATGCAGGTATTTGGCATTTCTCTCAAACCTCTGGTTAAATTTTTAAGGACAGTCACTCTGGGTAAGGCAGAAAGGTATAACCCTTTCTGCCCCTGGGTTTTCCTGTCTTGGAATATTTGCAGACTAAGATACTATAGCTGGTGATTTGGGGCTTATGTTCAGTTTGCCTATAACCCCATAGAAAACCGTAAAACCCGGTGGAAGTAAATCTATACTCTAAAGCAGAAGTTACATTTATTTAAAAAAATTAAAATAAAAATACTTTCAATACAGTCCTTTTTCTGATCTATCGCTGATGCCTCGTCTGAGCGAAGAGCCGCTTTCTATCCTACGTACTTCGGGGCATTAACATAGGAGCACTCTGGGTTCGGAAATGGGCTGCAAAAGAATATCCCAGCAATAGGAAACCTTCAGCCTGATGTACAACAGTCAGCCACACTTGAAAACAAATTCCTCACATCCAACCATCCAGCTGGGGCAGTCACAGAAAGGCAGAGGATGGGGAGGGAAAGGAAACAACACGAACATGGTTTTTACTTGCCTGGAAAAGATGAGATTAGTAAAAGCCAGTTAACAGATGAGGAAACCACCTAGAACAGCCAGGGTGGTTAACAAAAACAGGTTTAAGTCACTTCTGTCAGCTTTTAGGTTCAAACTGAAACAATTTTTGGGGTGTTTTAAAGACAGCCCATGGAAAACATCCAGACAGGCATTTATTGCAGCATTTATCAGCTCTGTTTGCACTAACGCTTCATAGATGTTTCTAGCTGAGCCTGCAAAGGAAGGCGACATAAAACAGGGCACAAGTCAGCTGCTTCTCTCTGTGACTAAGTTAGTCATAAAAAAACCTTAAACTAATGGGTCATTTTAACTCTGTGAGAAGCATAATGGAGCACAGTGAGAACAACTGAGACGGGATTCACTGTTCCCTGCCTCCGTTTCGACTTGCAGACCCACGTCAGAGGGAGCACATGGGTGTTGTCAGGGCTAGGCCAAAACGTCCCCAAGTTGACGGGGACAGACCGGAACACAGGAACTGTCCCAACAGTCCCCAGCAATCCTTCAGGGGTGGTATTTTGCTCTAGATGTCCGATATTCCTCGATTCTCCCTCTTGAGCCAAGACCCCGGGGACCATACCCAGCCCCCAGGCGGTAACAGGAAACATGTTCCTCCACAAAGACTTTGACACTGGGGTTATTCCCAGTCTCACACCTTCTACTTTATTTATAAAATCTAGTCAGCCTCTCAGTTGAGCAAAAAAGACCGCAGGCACTTTCCTGCTGCCTGGAAAAGGATGCTGTGTGGCTTTCCTCCTCTGCTTCAGGGAATAAAGGCAAGGATTTGCTTTGTGTCCAGCCAACAGCTAAGCATAAGGTGCCTGTGTCGTCTGGAAATAACGATTAACAAAAGCTCCCAGGGAGGAAACGATGAATGCCCCCAAGCTCACCACCCCACTCTCCTCCTCCTCTCACGTGCCACTCGCCTTTCTCAGCTGCAAACCTTTTGAGGCACGGGGGGAACGAGCTTCGAGGGGTCCCGAGGCAGAGCCCAGCGACCGCGCGCGATGCTGAAACGGAGCCACTCTCCCAGCCTTGCCTTCTGGCCTGAGGCCACCGACGCAGCTGGGGAGGAGGGAGGTGTTTATGTACCAGGACGGCGATGACTTTGGTAAGGTAAGAGAGAGGGAAAAGGCAGGAAGCCCAGCCTGCAGCCCATCTCGCAGGGGAGCCGGGTCTCGAGGGCGGCAGCGGAGCCTCCCCAGCCAGAGCGCGAAAACCTGCGCCGTCGCAGCACTGCAACGCGGGGGGCTGGCGGCTGACGGGGGGTCTGCTGCCAAAGGCAGCCTTCACAACTAAAGCTATACGAAGCAAAACATACGGTGCAGTTAAGGTGCACTTTGGGAAAACAGAAAGCTCTACTGGGGGGCACTGAGAGAGCAGCCAGGAAAAGCCAGGGCTGGAACTGGAGGAGACCACTAGCAAAAAGAAGCATTATTTAGTAGCCAAAGTAGTATTTGCCTTTCTCTTCTATGCTTCTCGAGATTATGAAAAACAAGGGTCTGCAGAACGCTGTGGAGGTCAGAGAATTAACCCAGGTCGCTGCTTGCTCTTGCTGTACATTCAGACACGTTAACACACACGCAGCTTTCTCCATGAGATACGGCTGGCGAAGCCCCTTGCCATGAGCGCAGGGGCAGATGAGGAGCAGTGTCACACACCCAGTGTTTGGAGGGTATAGACGGAAAGGACGCTAACTGCCATAGCCCCTTTTGTGCAAGAAGTCAAGGTCGAGACCCAAGGGCTCAGTCTGAAATGCACCGGTCAGAGTTAAAAATGAACTGGTTTCCATCTTACCAAGGCTCCCAGAAAGCCGGAGAAGAACTAGATAAAAGGCACATACGACTCCTCCATTCTGGTAATTGCAAGCAGTTACTCGTAATAACCTTTGCTGAAAGAAATGGTACTTAGCCACTGGTGTGACTATGTCCAGGGACAAACTGGGGGAATAAAATGGTGAAACTAGTGTGGAGCCTGGATTTCCCGACTCTCCCATCTATTTTCCTTTTCTTTCAGTGCCCACGTCACCAGGTGGTATCTCCTTTGATAATTTATTTTTTTACTGTGTAATCACCAATAATCATTTCTATGCACCAGGACTATCAGGCATGCTCGTAAAGTGATTTCCTACCCCCGAGAGCCCGTGCAATTGGATACCTCGTGTGCTAACCCATGAATTTTATCTACTTCAACATATACAGGGGCCCGAGGCCTTGAGGAAATTAACAATCCAAACAAATTCTACTGAGGTTTAAAAGATGAATTATTTTAATAACACTGAACTCATACTGGATTCTGGTTTGGAGACAGCTCTCTGCAAAATCAGGCAAAACGTCTCAGACAAAGAGGGATTTGACCAAACTTCAGCTCAGTTGTCACATAGTTTTCTGTCTCCTTTCCTTGCATTGCTGATTAACAAGATTATTTATGTCTAAGCACAAGTTCAGTCTCTCTTCCTTATCCAGAAGCTTGTTCTTTCCCTGAGTTCCAGAGAAAAATGAAAGTTAGTGGCTTAAAAATAGAAGAAAAAAAATTGCTATCTCAAATGACTTTTGCTTCTGGCACTTTGAGAGCTGTTCCTTGTTTTGTTTGCTTTGCTTTATTTCTTGCCTTTTTGTCTCCCTCTTCTCCACAGCAAACTGCAAAGGTCAGACGCTACCACGACACATATGCCTTCTGCGGCAAGATTTGCTCTGCAGTACTTGGCAGACAGAAAAACCAGACAGTTTCTTAAGCGAGGTCGCAATCCGGCCTCGGTAAGATCACCACTGAGCATCAGAGCGTGAGCACGACATGGGAACCCTGAGTCAGAGTCTGAGCGCAACAGAGCAGACGTCTCTGCCACGTGGGTGTCAGATGCAGAGCAACAAGGGAAGGCGGGCGTCAATGAATAAATAAAAAAACAGGTAATTGAGAAAAAAAAGTGGATTTTATGTCTGGCTCCTGTGTGGAAGTAAGTCATCAAAGCATCCGTGCTGCGAGGGGGAAGAGGACCTCCGCTGTTTCGCAGTGTTTTAGAGACGAACGCAAAAAAAAAATCTCACAGGCGAGAAAGAAATTTCTGAACTAAGAACAACCTGCCCCGGGCCCTGTGGAAGGTGAGGTTCAGCCATCATGGCCGAGTCCTTCATAGTTTCCAGTGTGTTTTATCCCGAAATGGATCACAACCATCTGCCATACGATGCTGGAGCTATGACGTACAGAGCGGGCAGAGGACAGCAATGAACTGAGCGACCGGACGACGCGCCGCAGCTAGCGAGAGAGCGGGACAGGCAAGAGGGACTTTAGATGGGCTATAATGCTTTTATAGCTCATCATCCTTACCAGGTACACTATGAGGCAGGGTGTACTTCAAACCATTTGGCGAACGTTATGGGTGCAAACATGAAGTTTGACCTGGGAGGAGCCACGCTACGAGACGTTTGGCAGCCACTACGACTGTATGCCTTTGTACAAAGGGCTTGCTACGGCGTGAACCTGCAGCTTCTCAGGTGGCTAAAGCATTTAAGAGCTGCTGTTTATCTTGCCTAGTAATTCACTCGCATCCAACAATGTCAAATTTCTGCCAGGCATGCCTGTGGTGCAGTTGTTAAGAGACTCAGCGGCTCTCCCATGTGCACCCCATCACTGTGCAACACGGAAAGAAACGTCTATTTTCTTCCGTTCCTCTTCGCTGCATTCTACAGGTGACACTCCACCCCACAAGCCCTACCAGGTAGCTTCTCCTTCTCCGCCTGCCCACACCGTCAGCAACCAAATCTATAGAGGGACAGATCTGAAATTGTAACCCAGACAATGCAGAAGCTTCTCCCCGTCGCTGCTGGACGGTTCTGGTGACCTCCACACGGGCGAAAGCCAGCGTTCGTGCAGGAACTTCCCGTCAGTCGAAGCCCCGCTCCAGTAGCAGCAGCAAATCCTCTGGCTCAGAACTGCTTTAGTAGTTTGCGAAAGTAAATATACCATAAAGCAACAGCAGGGGAGGAAAGGGCGAGGACTCTGGCTTGGAGGAAGAAAGGCAGTACCCCAGGCTTAGCCAGCTGTGGGTCAGCGATTCTTCTATGGCAGAAGTTGGGTTTCTCTCTAGCAATTCACCAGCGCCAGACAGTTAAAAGTTAAAAACTTGTAACACAATATCTATGACTTTCAAAACAGTGTCACATCCCACAGCTTGAGCCCCTTTCCCAGTTGCGGAGCGTGAGCACTCGCTGGACCAGTACAGGTTTGCTTCCAGCCGGCTGCAGCGGAATGGGTGAAGCACAGCTCCAACCTGGTCCCTAAAATGGAAGCAGATGGTCACTCCAGGCTGCCGGGCCACTCTGCTTCTCTGCTGAAGGTTACGTTTACCCAAAAGCGCTTCCCCCCTCTCCAGGGCTCGCAAACAAAGTTCCAAAAGCTAAAAGAAACCAGCTCCCTCTGCCCCGGGCTTTGAGCTCCGGTCTCGGCCTGGCACGGGTCCTGCAGCAGCACTTAGGTCTCTTCTAGGAAAAGCAAAAGCCGCCACTGGCGGGTTCAGCCC
>NW_010541346.1:157762-168883 GCF_000687285.1 Phaethon lepturus | reverse complement strand
CAAACCCCCGCCACTGGCGTTCCCAGCCCCTTCCCAGCTCTCTGCGGGGAAGCGGCAGCTGCCTACACACCCGAGGTCCTCACCACCGTGTCCCGCAGCTCATCCCCAAACTCCCACGCTGCCCACTGGTCCTTCAATGAATTCTCATTCATTCTCATCTCATAACCTTGGCATAGTTCCCTTTGGCCTGTCTGAATTTCAGCTTTTCTTAAAAAAAAAGATAAAATAAAATAAGCTTGTTTCAAAAACCCCGCACTGAAAAGTAGTGCTGTGATGGACCAGCGTGACAGTGGGCTCTGGCCTGTGCCCAGCCTGCACAGGACAGGCAAGGGATCTATCCCACCTCCAAGATTCAGGGTCTGCGTCTGCCCCAGGTTCAGGATCTGAGCTATCCACATCTGTCACTCGGCTCTCCTACCCATCGGCCTAGATAAGAGCTACCCCCGTGGCACAAAGCAGATCCCAAATTTGGTCCCTCCATCACTGTCTCTTCTATGAGATAACAGCCAGGCTGATGACAGAAGATTTACACCTGAGGATGCCAACATTCACAAAAAAAAAGTGTCTGTAAACGTCACACCTTCCCATGGCCAAGTGCCTTACTGGGTACGTCTCACGAACAGGAGAAAGACGACAGAAGATTCCACATTGCACGTGGAAGGGACGACACTTTCGGTGGTCCTCGCGCTGCCGCATGCGACAGGGCAGAGCAGGGGGGAATTCTGTGCTTTGTGAAGGCGATGAACGCAGACATTAGCGTTGTGAGCTCGGGGAGGACATGTCTCCACAGGAGAGCTCTGTGTGTGTGTGATGTCCTGCCAAAGGCATGTTGGCCCTCACGATGGAAAAGGATCTTCAGCACTAGTTGAAATCCAACCTGTGGTGTTGATGAATTACAACAATATGTATCTGAAATACCTTCTATTTTATTAATGAATCATGGAATGAAGATAAAAAGGGAATTCAGCTGAATTCGGCTAGCTGGCTAATTGAGGGGAAGCTTTCACAGCTTGAAGTGAAAGACTCATTTCTGGGAACGCATGAATCTAAACCAAACCCCCAAAAATTGGAAGTGGATTGCAGGAGGCAACTCTATACTTATAAGAGGACAGACTTGATCAGACCTAGAAGGGTTTAAGATGATCTATCAATGATGAGAAGAGATACAATAATCATATAATGAAGGTGCAGGACAGTGAATTAGGAGGCTTGCGTTTAGTCTAGTACGTGTGGCGAGATACTGCTTCAAGTAGCTAAAGGACTAGGCTTAAAATGCTGGGAGGAGTTGAATGAGTACAGTTGGTCTTGGCTTCATCCCCCTGCCATAAAAACAAGTGAATTTAAGAGACAGGATAAAAAGAAGTAGCAAAAAGTGCAAAAGAAATAGAAAGTTTACGTACATTAGCTGTTTATAGCAGGAGAATGAGTCAGTCTATCCCAGCAGTTTTCATTATGACCTAGATTAGGCCTTCAGCAAATCCCCACCTCGAAACTGGAAAAAGCCTCTGCACGTTGCATATAAATAGAAGTTTTCCAGACACATGAGGACAAGAGCTCAGACTAACTGGACAGACATCACCCCACAATGTAAAACTACCATCAGGTTGTTTTACTACTATTATTATTATTGCTTAGAAACTGACCTTATTTATGGCAAATGTTAAGGACTAAAATCACGGAAGAAAGGGAAAAGCTAGGTATGTTTACATACTACAGGATTCTTTATTCCATATACTACAACAGGGTGTTGGCTACTGAAGATTGCCTGTTCCCCCTCCCAGGAATCACGTAGCTATATAAATTGAGAGTTCATCTGTCGCAGGGGCAGACTCTGCTTGATACAGAGCCCAACCGAATTAATAACCGAGGCAGGGACGAAAGCCAGGACAGGTTGAACTGTTGCCCAGTGACGGTGATCACACAAGCCTGGGTCTAGGCTTCTCCCATCCGATCTTTCTTGGGCACTGACATATGTATGGGGTTTTTTTTTGTTAATCCCAAGACTCGTGTCCCTTCCACAATCAACACAGCGACAGCCTGCTCCTCCCAGGTTCCTTTTTAGTCCATATGGGACAATGACTAACTTACCTAGAGGATTAATTCTTCCCCGGATCCAAGAAAACATCAGTGAGGGAAAGAAAAGACAGCTGCTATCGCACACCAAAAACGAGCCAAGCATGGAGACACTTCCTGAACTTGCAAGAAACCCCTCGGTTACAGCCTGCTTGCAAAGGGACTTATTATCCATAAAACTAAACTTTATAAAATGCAGCTAAAGGAGCTCTGGGCTTCCCCTACAAAAATACATGGGATTCCTGGGGTGTCTGTGATCCCAAGCAAAGACCGGCAGCTGTCTGCAGCTGCTCCCTGCGTAAGCCATTCTTTACGAAGGTCATGCATGGACTATTTGGAACAAGTTGGTGTGCTAGAAGGAGGCCTTACGCTACATGATGCTGAAGAGCTGGAAGCAGATTTATAGCAGCAGTAATCACAAGCGCTGCAAATGCAAGACAGCGCCGCGTGGCCTTGGTAGCTTTGAGCTCCGAGAAACCACTTTACCAAGAGTAAAAGGCTATCCTGAGGAAGAGCGAGTAGCAAAAAGCCTCACCAGAGCTGAAATCCACTAGAGACAGATCAAACGCAAAGCTGACAAAAATAGAGGACAACGGCATTAGTTCAAGGAAGGCTTCTCAGAAAAAAGAGACGGCGCTGCGATGGAAGCAGATTTTAAAGCAGAGGTGCACAAAGCAGTAAGGAGCCAGCAACAGAAGCACTGAGCATAAAGTAACGAGGTAAAACTCAGGGTTTCATACAGAAAGCTTGGTCTTACTAATGGCACCTAGAGCTGGAAAAGATGTAATTATTACGAGCCTCACCACAGAGCAAGGAAAAGAATCAATAGATTTGTTATACTCCCAGGTTACTGAAAAAAAAATAAATCTATAGAGACAAAATAATTGTAAGAATACGTTAAAAAGAAACATTTTCCATTACCTACAAACAGAGACATTTTTGGAGAGATGTCTAATGCCAAATATACTTCTGTGCTTGATGCATCAGCAGTGTTCTGGCAGGTGCCCTTAGAAAAATAAAGTTCATGTTTGTGGGCATTCAACACTCTTTGAGAGACACTTTCCTCAGCCTGCCTCTTGGGTTGAGTTCAGCACCAGAGGTGTTTCACTGGAAAATACAACATATTTTTGTTGGTGTATCCAGGAGGGTTCCAAAGTCTACAGAGCTGATGCTTACATCTGGGGAAAATCTGCAGAAAAGGCATGACAGAAAGCTCCAACTCACTTTGGAAAGAGTTGGAGCTGCTAAGCTAAAGCTGAATTCCACGTACTGGAAATAAAGGAAAGATATCAGGCAGAGAAGAGTTTGGCAAGATGTACCCGGCTACCACAACAGACAAGGAGATTCAAGGATTTCCTGGAATGATGATGTGCAAACAAAGCTGCCCTACTTCAGCTGCTCAAATGAGCAACCTGAGAGTGCTATTGTACAAAAAGGGAACAAAGGATGCTGACCTTAACAGAGTACACGCGGGAACTGAAGAGGCAAGGCTTCGGTCCTTAGACGCTGTGATACACCTCTAGAGAGGATCTTAGCAGAGTCTCCATCACCAGCACGATCAAAACCAAGACCTGTGCCATGCAGGTAAGGTACTGGCCCTCATAGAACTAGTACGCTCAAAAGGGACGGAGATTTTGGCCACAGTTGGCAGTTATGCATTTAAAAGCAGAAGCCTCTCCTTGAGGAAGACAAGTGTTATCTGTGATCAACCACAAACCATGAACGTGATTGGGATCCATGAATACAACCGCTACCGCTGCCAAAAAGATACCGAGAAAGCTCTCCTTGAGCACGCAGCTCCGTTTCAGCTATGAACACACGATTTGCAAAGCAGATAAAAATGTCTGGTGGTTGCAGAGACACACTCCACACTCCCTCATTTACTGCTCTGGAGATGCCAACAGCAGCTTTGCATACGGCGTTAGCAGCACCACCACCACGCCCTGTGCTCAGAGACCTCTGATTGAAGAGATGGATCGCTATCTCCTCCCGGCCCTGGTAGAACCCCAGAGCAACACCCTGCCCCAGCTCACCCCCAGAAGAACCTGCCCACCCAGCACCCACGTTACCAGAAACAGACCTACCACATTCAGGGACCTCCTGCTCTAGCAGATTTGTCAAAATAGACTGGATAAGCCTCATAGCCAAATATTCACAAAACACCCCAGACCAGTCTGTATGTATTCTTGGGGAAAGAACCACCGATTGCAAACGCCAGATCTACTGTAGAAGATGAGATCTCACAGGTATGCACTGGCACCGGATCAAGCTAGTACGCTCCTCACACATCTTTAATCTGCACAGGATCTTTTGGTTTGATGATGGGATTTTGTTTAAAAGCACTAGGATAACAGAGGAATGTTTTACGGTAGCTGAAATAAACAATCACATGGAAGTAGTAGCTCAGGATTGTCACATATGGCAAACCCAGTCAAACAGGAGGACAAAAATCAATGCTCTAAAAAAGTTTTCACCAGAACAATGCCGGTATATTTTCATTACAAAAAACAGCGGGTGATCTGGATTATTAGATCTCTTTCCACGATACATCTTGCTAGAAGTTATGGCAGCTAACAAGACTGAGCTGATTTTTGCTAAATATAGCAGCTGAAATAATAGTCCTTGTTGATGGGCTTAGCCATCTGCAGTAAAATCAGGATCTGGAGTCTCCTTTCTGATTTGCTCCTATTATCATCGGTGCAACGGTTTGGTGTACAATGTCAAAACAGTGAAGGACCTACTAAAAAAAGCTACGGTCAGACGCTCTCGTGAATGCTTATACTTTGTTTTTACTACTGCTGTGTTTGGCGAGCGAAGGAGCAGGCGAGCAGGGACGCCTTTCAGAGGCGCTTTCGAGCAGCCGTCGGACGCGGCTGCTGCGCTGCCCAGACGCTCGTGTTACAGCAACGCGGAACGAAGCCCTGAACGAAACAGGTCTCGTGGCTCAACGTCATTACTGAACAGCTCAGCTCCTGACTCTGCTGGAGCCTCTTAAAGTCGGAGGCTAGAAATGATCATCCCCGGAAGCAACCTGGTAGGAAGAGAAATTTTGGAAGGTTCAGTAAACGCAGCCCGATGCCAACGTGCGTGCGCCGGTGGGCAGCGCCACGGCCGCAGCGGGACGGCGTGACAGGAAAGCACGCACGCACAGCTCCTACGGCCCTGCCGGAGCGGTCCCAGCGGAAGCGACACACGCATCCTAGGCGGAATGCGCGCAGCAAGTCTGGCACGCCAAGGATGCGGCCAACCTCTCCTCCCTGACACACCCGTGCCAGGAAACCTGCAGAGACCCTGCTGTCCGGGGAGGTAATCTCGGTGATGGACCTGTGGCCTCCCAAATATTTTGTTGATAAGGACTCAGCGGGCTGAAGCGGCATGAAAGGTTTTATTTCGACAGATCATCGAGTTTGATCTGCTCTGCAAGGCACGGTCAGGTTTTTAAAGCAGTCTAAAAAACCAGAAAAAGGCCTATAATCTGCAGCTTTGAATCTTGGTTCTCTTAATGTGTGCTAACACCAAGCTAATTATGCTTAATCTTAGCACGTACAATAATAATTAAAAAACAGAAGACAAATAACACTGCTTATGCATTAATGACCAAAGCCGCTGAACTGGTGACAAGTGAAACTAGTGAATGAATTACTGTTAGTATCCTACAAAGAGGTGCTAGGTGCCGCACAAGGAAAAGATGGTCTAAGCCTCAGAGAGACAGAAGGCCAATAAAGACAGGGAATACAGGGCAGGAAAATAACATAATATTTAGGAATAATATTAACATAATATTTAGGCCTGCTAGGAAGTAGTCTTAGCATGCCAGCAAGTGAAACTGCCAAGACTCTCACACAGGCACAGAAAACACCACACCGTAGGAAGGGATTAACGGGCAAGAAGTAAAGGTTGTTTGCGTGTGAAACTTTGGTCCTGTCAAGTGCAAGGGGCAGCACGGGGGAAAGAACAGATCTTAAATGAGAAACAGGATATAAGACGAGGAGAGGCCAAGAAGGACTGCAGAAGTACAGACAAGAATTTGATGCGAGAATAAAAAGCCAAATGAGAGGAAGTTTCTGAATGGATATGATTTGGGCAAAAGGCGGTGTTCATCAAGGCCAAGAGAAAAGGATGTTGCATTAATCGAGACATGATGAGATAACAACTTGGACAAGAATTGTAGCTGTGAGGAAGAAAAGGTTGAATACTTACGGCTGAAAACACTCAGTACAGGAACAGGAAAACAAGATGATGTTTATTGGCCAGAAATAGAAGGAAAATCTCTATCCACCACCTGAATTGTATCAGTTGAGACAAGTCCTCCCAGGACACTCTCCTTCCCCTCCCACATTGTACAGCTTCCTCCTTCAACCCTGCTTCCCTTCCCAGCTTTCTGTTATCATTTGGATGTCTATCTTTTCTTCTGCAAAGGACTTGACCAAGGAAAACAGAAGGCTTGTAAATCTGCCTGCCTGGATGTGGCTTTTTGATGTCTGGAGCACACAGACACGCTGCTGAAATTTATGGTTTCCAAGGAGGACTGAGAAAAGGAGAAATTTATGTTAGGAAAATGTGACTGCCATCTTCGCTCATCTCCCAGTTGTGTAATGGAAAACAGGCATCTTACAAACACATACACACAAAGCCCAGCTTGAAATGGTTTATCAACTCCAGTGTATTAACCACGAACCATTCCATAAAGACTGGTAATAATAATGTTAATAATGAAATAATGAACACACCATCTGTAACATCACATCACCATCCACCTGGCAGGGCAGAAAGCACCCCGCGGAGAAGCAAGGCAGCAGCATCTCTTTCGTCTTCCATCCTTCATTCTGTCTGTATCAATCAAAAAGACTTTGGATCCTTCAGACCAGCAGACTGACCACAAACACCCCACAGACCTTACAAGCTGTTGTACATTACACCGGCAGCAAACAAAATGTAGAGCTACACCAGATTTACCGAGGACGTTTCAAAGCCGCTTCAAAGTGACAGCTTCAGGAAAGCCCATCCTGAACACGTGGACTACCTGAAAACGTTCAGCTGATTACACTGAAGCAGGCAGATAACTACAGCAGCTCAAGAAATTAGCTGGAAGGAGTTAAGCCGTTAAAACAGAAACGTTCAAATTTGTATATTAAAGAATACAGACAAATTTGCATTCCCGCTAAATGAGTGTGCTTTTCAGTCCTTGGCAGCTCATCTGGAGTTTTGAATTTACGGCAGGAAACGATATAGATTATGCTTCAGACAACCACAGTTTATTTTTTGAGACTATTTGCAAGGAAACCTGAAACTCGCAATAAGATAAAAGAGTATCCATTTGATCTGGTACCAAATAATTTGAATTCAAAGCTACCTCAATTTCTGAAGCTTACACCAAGCCATTTCAAAGTATTTAAACCATTTTGCAAGCATTTAGACAGGAAGCTTTTCTATACTCACCCTTGAGGAAGTGATGGCATTATTGATATATGTCCTGCACTACATTAAGTGTGGCTGTGGAGTTATTTATGTGCTTTTCCTGACTTCTTTTGACACAGGAGTTGATTGCAGTGCGGTATGATTACGTCTGCATCTCTGAATCTTTCCTTCTCAGCTGGAAAGTCTCAAGTTCCAAGCTGGGATTCCCTCTCCACCCCCTTCTCATGTACTTAACCCTGCTTCTGCTGGAAGTGTCCAGTAAACACCCACCAAAAACTCGTAGGTAGAAGAGACTGCAGAGAAGCAGGAAGTGGGAAGGCAGCATTTTAAGAGAAATCAAATATATTTTCTTAGATGCTCCCTCCTTATTGACTCCGTTGTATATGAAAGCTCTTTTTAATTATGCTATTTTTAACTATGGACCCATAGAAACCAACCAGTCCCAAAGGATTAGGGATTTCAAGTCTCTCTCTTTTTTTAATTGTTTCTGTCTTGAATTCTTTTTCTTATGAACTTTATCAACCCACCCCTCCTCCCTCGGTTCCCAGACCGCCTACAGACAGAAGCATTGTTCATTAGCATGACTCTTGCCGTCGGCTACAAACAAGCATCTGTGCACAAGGACCTATCGCTTCGCTGTTTCCCTGGTCGCAACTGGGTAAAATGCCCCTTTCTAGCCCAGCTCAACCCTCATACACCAAGAACTGCAAAGCAGGCGAGAACATGTGCTCCCCCCTCCAGGAGCGGTCGTGCAGGATGAAATAGCTGCCAGTGTCACCCGATTTCCGAGCCAAAGGCTTCCGATGTGACAGTCCTGTCGCACGACCAGCCAATGCCTGCCGCTACCCATTCCCCATCGTCTTGCTCGCATCCGTGCAGACCGACGGAAAGAGAAGCAGCACCCTACAGCAGAGCTCAGGATGCTCCAAAGGTTTTCAGCAAACCCGGCACACGTAGATGAGCGTGGCCATTGCAGTGAAAACCTGCAGGCTGTAGCGTCCATTTACTCACCAGAGCCAGCATCTCTGATGCATCACAGACTCCGCTGCCACCGTGTATTTCTCTGGACAAAGTAAAGGACACAAACTGAGAATGGAAACTAAAAAAAAACTATATACCCTGCCTGTGATGAAAGGTGCGCCGTCGGCACCTCAGAGCCAGGGGCTGCAGAAAGGCGGCCGGCGGGTGCTGCTGGGGCCAGCACGTACGGTCACTTCGGGCTGCAGTGGTGCAGTGGGAGCTATTGCCATCTCCAGGCTATGAACCACTCCAGAATTTCCCCATCAGTAATTGTGAGGATACCTGCCTTGTGTCTCTCAGCCACATGAACACTCTGGTATGCAGCTGTTAAGATAAGGAAGATTGATTACTCTAGATAGAATAAATATTAACTTATGCAACATAAAGTTTCCATACCATCCTCCCTCACAACATCTAAGGAAGTGACAGGCAGCGGTGCCAGCCACCAGCATGCTTTGCTCTGCACGTTCGGTATTTCCACGTAGGTATCTGTTTTCAGTGCTCCTTCCAAGTAATTATAGGGATTTCGAATACCTAGGGTGAAGGAATATCCGAGAGTGGCAGGAGACACTCCTTGGCCAACCTGTTTGACCGGGGGATCTCAGCTGTGCCTGCTGGGGCTGCCTACGATAGCGCGGATGTGCAGCCAGAAATTACACCACAGCCACTGCCGAGTTGTTGCTTGTATTTTATCTCTGCCCAAGTTAATGCAGTCAGTTGTTTGTGTGAAAGACATGAGGTTGCTCTGGGCTTTTTTCAGCATGTTGAGAAACTTTATTTAGGAATTTATTCTACTGGCAACTGAACATTTTTAGTAAGTCCAGATCCAGGGTAACAAACTAGTAACGGGTTTAGTGTTTCTGGGCACCTTAACATGGCCAATGCCATTTTCACATAGGTGCAATCTGGAAAAGTGCTCGAGATACAGAACGGAAACTCTTTTTAAGATTTTCAGTTGATTAAAGCTGAAACCATAGAAAATGGAACGGGGAAAAGACCCATGAGCTACAAAAATAGACACTCAAGACCTACACCAGAACACTGCTAATCAACAGAGAAAAAGAGAAAATTCTCATCAGAGAAGAATGAGCTTTCAAGCAGGAGAGTGATGGCCATGAGAAAACTTGTTTCAAGGTAGAACTTGATACTTTCATGAATTACAGACTGCATGACATAAAAATGCCAACCCCTGCTGCTGTCACAAGGGTTTGGTCTGCTCAGTTACTTGGCACTGTAGAGACTGAAGGAGAAACTGCTCCCCACACCTGTTTTCAAGACGCAATGTGATGGGCCGCAACAAGAGGTTGAGTGCTGGAGAACACATGCTAGTGCCTAGAGGGATACGAAGTTAAAAAAAAATCTCCAGTGTCTGGCTTGTGCGTTTTATTCTTCTCTAGTTACCAGATTTGGATTCTGGAAGGAATTTTTTTTTCAGGAACAGATGGGCAAGAAACAGTTTGCTATCTCCTCCCTTTACAGAGCGCGTGGGTAGTCCCATTCCTAGGACTACCTGGTATCTTCTCATTACAAGTTTCAGACGCTGCAGGACACCAGCAAAGCTGCTAATATTTTATACTTTTTACTTGTACATCTTAATTTTATTGAATTTAGGATATTTCATACCTTACTGGGCTGTGCTTTATGGCATGTGCAGAGTAGGGAGTGAATAGAGGCAACATCCTCTGAGGGAGTCCAGGGGATGGATTTAATAACTACAGGCTTTACTGCATGGACATTTAGTTGTGAACCTGGTGAAGCCGCAGACTGTGGGAAGCACGGGCATCCCACGGATAACCCTTGCACACGTACCACAGAGCACCAGGCTGCCGCAGATCAAGGCACACTCCACTGTATCGCGGGGCTGCGTTTGGCGATAGTCTTGCCAACCAAGAGCAGAAGGTACCTAAGGATGAGGAATCCACCTCCCTCAACAGCTTGTTCAGTCAGTAATCTGCCTTGACACACGTTGTCAAACACTCTGCCTCATTTGCCACCTGGGTTTGACTGGCTCATGGTTCTTGCAGTTCCCTCCCTGCCCCAACGGAAGAGCCAGTGTTTTCTTCTCCAAGAGCAACGCTCCAATCAAGGGCTTTTAAATCTTACCCGCGATTTGTCCAAATCTGCACATTGATTAAAGCTGCAAAGATTTAGAGGGACTTGGAGCCAAAAGCCTGCAGCCACGAGGGAGCTCAAATCCAAGCAGACGCTTCTATGTCAGGCTCGTTTCTGTACAGCGCAGAGAGCTCCATACTGTGAATGGGATCGGCGAAACGACGCAGGTAAAGACAAAACAAAAGCAAAGCCACACGCACAAAACCTTCCTCAGAATACTCAACCACTTACTGTCCATGAAGCTTTATCTGTCCTAAGTGTGTGGCATTGGCTCAAAGAAAGGAATTGGCGTGGAAAACCCTGTCAATCCATGCAAAGACATTCACAGAAGTCAAAGTTTCTTATGGGAATATTCCTACAAAAGTTGATTTTCTGGCAGAAAAGATCAATGCCTTCCACCTTTTACAAACACTAAAATGAAAGGAAAAATTTACTTTCACTAACACTAAGGCGCATTCAGCCTTTTGCCTCACAAGAAAATTTCCATGAAAAGTAGGG
>NW_010541346.1:112991-157731 GCF_000687285.1 Phaethon lepturus | reverse complement strand
AGGGAAAGTGTCAGAGGCAGAAAGCGTGGAGATGCACTATTTTTTTGAAACTCTGAGAACACGCCAGAGAAGCTCCTAGTTTCATTATAATGGTCAATTTAACGAATTTCAGGAAGAACCCAAAACAGATGAGTAAGGTATAAACAAAATTAAAAAAAAAAAATCAAACTAAACCCCCAAACCTCTATCCTCCACCTCGCCCCTGCCCACCTCCAAAGCTGCTGTCCCTTGGATAAAAGTAGGATATTTTTGTCACTATTGTATTACAAAAAATGAAGAACTCAATGTGGGCCACCTCGCTGGGCTGCACGTTTAACTGCAGAAAGGAGCAAAAGGCAACCTGAATGAACGAAAAGGCAGGGAGGGATTCAAAACAAATCAACAAACCGTTTCTCATCTTTCCCTTGATTCCTCCCGCCGCCTCTTTTATGAACATTTTGGCTTTTTTACTCCTCCTCTGGTTTTGCTAAAGAGAGCAGGGAGCCCATTAGAGCAGGGGGATTAAGAGAGTTGAAGTAGGATTGAGTAATAAACTCGCTGTTAAATAACAGCAATTATGCAAGGCAGATGGCCCCAGCGAGAGAGCCGAGCGTTTCACACGCACCGGGACGGGAAGCAGAACCAGCGCGCTCCGCTGCAGAAAGAGCACGTCATTTGTGTCTGATTAAATCATACCCGTTTATGATTATCAGAGAAGGGCCGCCCTAAGAGGGTTATGACACCAGGGAGAGGGAAGCAGGCGTTTTGGGGAGGAAAGGCATCGAATGACAGGTTTAGCTGCTGTTTAACCTAGACTGGAAGTTAGCAGAATTCTCAGTGCAATTCACAGTACTTGGGCATTCACCTGGGTGCCTGCAAAAGAAAGTTTAATTTTGCTACCGTGTGGGAACAGCAGGGGAAAATCTGGTCACTAAACTGAAAATGTTACTGATTAATGGCAGAGACATAATTTCCAACCGTGACAAACTGTTAAATAAGCCAAGCAAGAGAGCTCCTTCCCTGTGCACCAGGTAATGCCTGTAACCGTGTTTTTTCTGTTAAATGCAATTCAGAATCCAGTAGACCAAGGGTTTCCGATTTATTTCTTTTTAATGAGAGGTGGCCAGCTAAGCTCCTCTGCTAAGATCAAAGCAGCAAAATGGATCTAAGCTTTTTGTAAGATTAAAAATAAATGCTATAGAAATGAGAGAGTAAATATCAAAAGGAAGCGAGGGGAGAGGTGACTTCTAGGACCAAAGCAGTAGGAGGTGAGCCAACCCCATGCAAACTCAAGCAACAAGATAGCCATATATAAATATATATGCATGCATATATAAACACACACATCAAGCAAGCTGAAGTACACTTTTCAGCTCGTCAAATGGTGCTGGCCAGCTCCCAATTTTTCTTCTGCTTTACCCAGAAAGTCGATGGCAAATTTAATACATAGTTCATCAATTAAAAATTGAATTATTTTAAATATACATACAGGAGATTTGGTTGCCCTGTGGTAATAACAAAAGAGTAAATAAAGTCCCTTTTATTTCAGTGTACTCGCTTAAATTCTCAGATCCTGATATAATGCACTCAAGAGTTTGACAAGCAAACCCCAGTGCATCTTGAAAACAGAAGTCCCAAAGATTCCTTAAGAAAAGCAGGGAATCAGTGTGGAAAACAGGGATATTTATTGTTTTCAGATCAAATACCATAAATGTCCAGATTGTGGCACAATGAGGGACAATGAACAGTCTGTCCTTACAGCTGGCATCACAGCATAGCATGGAGAGATGTCCGGCTAAGCTCAGCTTTCCATCCAGGCTTTTGCTGATCTGTTTCACAACCAGATTAACTTTCCTTTAACTAGTATGAAACATCTGAAATAAAATATTTACTGGAAGATTATATAACATATATTAACTCACGCTCAGCCCAAGCTGATGGGCAGAGATGAAACTGGACAGTTTACTTAAACATTCAAAAACACTGATTAACCTGAGGGACCAGAAGAACAGAACTTTTTCCAGTCTACCAGTCAATTAAATAAATCCATGCTGATGAACAAAAGCCTAAGAACGTAATTTTCTGCCTAAAACCAGTAACATTTCATTCAATATCTTTAGAGGACATTTTTCCTTTGCAAAATGTATACTTTAAAAAATTGAATAAGAAACAAATGTGAGAAAGCTTTCCAAAGCAGAATTCACATAAATTTAAAGAAAGGCAGGGAAGTCAAACAAGGAGACATTTGCTCTTGAACTAAACTTCGCATGTGAAGCGGAAGATGAGGAAGAATAGGTTTTCATCCAGTTCCATCCAAATTATCAAGCTAAAGAACAAGACTTGATTAAAAATTCCCTGGCATCTTTCGAAAGAGGAGTGTTAACCCCTCGCCCTGGCCAAACTGCACGTGGGCAATCGCATCCCACACACTTCAGCTCTAACTTCAGCTCTGCACGACTCCTCTTGCCTCCGCTTGCTGCACGGTTAGTTACTCCTATTTTTGCGGGGTCTAAAACAACCTCTAAATATGTCAAACCTCGTTTAGCAGAGAAACCAAATATGTCCACTTGTACCAGCGCATTAAAAAAAGCAATCTCAGTTTACTCCAAACACCACTCTAACTGAATGACTTTTTTATTCCAGGCTTCATTCAAGGAAATGAGATTTGACTGTCGAGTACTCACCTAAATCAGCAAAGCTTATAGAAGTGCTTTGGGATTGCAGTGAATGAAAGGAACATTCTTATTTCTGATAATAGGAAACAGTTTTTGCTGAATTATAGTTATGGCTCTAAATTTTCGGTACTTAGATAATTAGGAATTCTGGAGGAATACTGATTGCCAACAGAAGTTTGTGCGGAGTGAGATTCTACAGTGATTTTGGGAGTTTTTTTAGATATTGGCTTTCTCACTCTAACATGAAATTCCACAGCAGTTCTGTGAAGCGGATAATAAAGTCCAGGGCCACCAGAGCATACCCGTATGCATGCCAGGATCTCCATGATGGAGACAAGCACTAGAGCAACACTTTGACCAGCATTCCTTGCTTTATAGGCAAACTGTCAATACTGAAACGCCTAAAAATGCAGCTAATGAAGGCATTCCAGTTTATTTGGGTCACAGAAGGGTGCTCGTTTTTATAGTTTTGTTTTGCAAGACAGAAATATGTAAAACTAAAAACAAATGAAAGAAAGAAAAAGCAAAGCAGAAAAGAAATAACCCACATCCTTCAGGTTTTTTAGACCAATTTCTAGTTGTACAATCCACCACACAATAACATTTTGATTAGTTTTTACATCAGGACAATAGAAGCCCTTAAGAATTCATGAGGTGGATGCTCTTTCAGGTGGGATTCAAGATTAAACTATCTGAAAGGTCATTATAAAGGTACCATCCTGCCCGGGCAGCCGTAACTACATGTCAAGAATTGAGCACAACATCAAGATAAATGGTGAGGTCCCGGCTATAGCGAACTTAGTATCAAAAATAACCAATGGGGCCAAGTAGCGTAACCAGAGGCTCTCCTCCCCAAAGCCTGCCTGCCTAAACATTATTACACAAAACAAAATCAAACCCATTAAAACAGTATCCTGCAGGTCACAAGATGAATTACAAATAAAATATGCAGCTGATGCTAGTCTAACCGTACAAGAAATGTCCCCCTGAAGACTCTCGGTTATATGCTCTCAATCTCTGCCTCTCGGACAAAAGCAGCACGAGGAGAAAGAGAACAGTTAAAAATGAGGATGTTATAAGGTTTGCTGAGGAAAAAGAACCTTATTATTAAAAAGGCAGAGGCTGTGAATAACAGAAGGAGACATAGTGAGAACTCACTTCTAGCTGACCTACTGAAAACAGTCAGTCTTCAAAGGCAGAACTACATCCATGGTGAAAAAACATCAACCTACCTGAACAGAGACCCAGGCAAAACCCTCAGTACCCCTGCAAGATTTTAATTCTTTGAATTATCTTATAATAATACTAGGATTTCTTACTGTTATGTCGATATGTTATTGTTACGATAATCTCTGCATGAACATATCTTCACACTTGCACAGAACCACACACACTCTTCACAGTCACAAGCATTTCCTAGAAGGGAATTAATTCCTGAACTACTCTTCTAGGGAATTACTTATTTGTATGTGACATAGCCTGTGATGTCTAGAAAACACATAAAACATCCCTGAAAAGACATTTCCGCCCTGGGCCAGGACATAAAATCAGGGACAGGGATTACTCATAGGAATACCTGGCTCAACGTTGAAGTCTCTTTTCTTTGAAGTATAAACATAGTGTGACACAGCTTAGACTAATGTAAACATTGACATAAGACTAAGAAAAATTCACATTTTGAGGAACACGCAGTCTTAACATCTGAGTGCAGTGGAGGATCTTACTAGGCTGCTCTCCTTACCTATTTCAATTGACTTGCACACTCTCCATCCCACACTGGTGAAGTAGATCTCATTCTCTTTAAATCTAGTGAATGCTACTTCACTGCTTGATATGCCTTTACAATCACTTTTAGCAGAAGAGCCTTGAGCATGCAGCAGTCTAGTGGCTAAAGGAAACCTCTCCTGAACTCAACTTCATCTTGTGCCTGAGCTGAAAAATGCAAAGAGAACAGAATTCTTAATTGCACCATAAAACAAAGACAGACACCCTACCATTTAAACGCATGTGTGCTCCCCTTGAAAGCAGAAGATGCCCAGGATGCAGAAGGTAAGCTGGGTAAGAGTAAAACTTTCTGAAGATGACAAGAAAGCCACTGTGGCCAATATGAAAATAGCCAGAGAGTGGTATGTGGTAGCATGCAGGGGCTTTGCCATCCCAACTTTCTCACTGTCATTTCCAAGTGATAAATTATTATTAAACAGCCATGCTAAAATGTACAGGCCTTGCTTTATTTTTAGGCTTCTATTTGGATGCCAAGCTCTTCAAACATCGCCCAGTCTGAGAAACACTATTAAAAAAAGAAACTGAAGAGTAGCCAAATTCTTGGCCTGTTGCGAACATTGTATTCAATAAGCTGTGGTTCAGTTTGCATTGACTTGTGTGTGAAGAAACAGCCTAAAGAGAAGTAGGAATCTACATAAAGCATAATACTTACCAGGGACAACATTCCCAGAAATTGGGTGTGCTTAACCCTTCCTTTCATTTAAAAAAAAAGTTACCCTGAATTCAACCATGTAGAATTTGTGGCTATGCCCATTCATTAACACATTAAATGCATTATGAGCCATATAGTGACAATAACCATATAGCAAGTCAGCTGAAAAATAAATACAAAGCAACACCTCCCCCAGTAAACTCTCTATTTTTCTGCAATGTGCACCATTAAGATCATCAGGTTAGAGCAGACATATATCCTTTGCACTCAAGCTTAGCAAATATGAAAATGTAGCTTTCTTGAAATCGGTATCAAATTTCCCACAAGTTGCAGTGGAGAGAGGATTACACCTTGCTGCTGCAGGTTGGATTACAAGATAGGTTAGATTGACTTTTGCAGCCCAGCTTTTTATGGATGAATCTCAAACTGAGGTATTGCCACAAGTGACAAAGGAGGTAAAAAGGAACTAAAAAGGAGAGCGCTCAGAAGAATTGTTCACATTTTTAAATAATTATTTCATAAATTCATTGTATAAAATAGGATTTGCAGACTCAAAAGCTGCGTTCCTCTTGCACTGAAAATTTAGATAACATGATTTAAGATTGATAACTTCCTTATAAACTTAATCTTACTTCTCAGTTTGACAGCAGAGCTTGCCAGAGAGCATGTGTCTTCGAATACTCCAGAACTACACTCTTACAGCACAGTCCAGTCAAACTATATTCGTTCCTAAGGCAGAGAGCAATGTAGAGCTGCACTATTCATAAATACACATTTATTTTTCATTAGAAATGCATAATTACAGCATTTAAAAGCATTTTCCCCTAGAAAAGTAGTTAAGCAACAGTACAAACAAAATTGTTAGTCTTCTGCAAATACAGTTTTCATTACACTGAACAGAAAACACCAGCAAAAGGCTAATACTTGCAGTTATGGGATTTTTCTTTTTTTAAATATTTTCCATTTTTGTTATAAACACCATAGCAAATAAAAAAAAAGCTGTTTAAACAGTGAAAAATATTTGAGCTCTTGATCTTCTATATGTGGTAAAGCAAGTATTGCAAAGCAGCAATACACTTCCTAAGATATCTGCAGACATTCAAATGGCGTATTTCACAGAAGAAATGAACAGGATGAAACATTAATTTAGTCTCACGGTTTTGATTCATTAGATTTCTTTTCCTCTTTAAGTGTACCTAAGGGCAGGCCATTTATTTTTTCTGAAGGCCAGATCCTCAATTGATGTAGTGATGTAGCTCCAATTTAAGTAAATGGGTCTGATTTATTCCAGGTGAGGACAACCAGATCATCAGAACTCTGCTATTTGCAGGAGATGTTTGAGGTGTGACCATTAGTCTAACAGGCATTTCCATGGTCTTGTTGTTATACGAAGACTACAGCACTTAACTTCTGACTGCGATTCACTGACGTCTCGGTTGACACAGCTTTGCACAATTCTATTGAATTTGGATGGCTCCGTGTTCTATCTGCATTTCTGGTTGGATTGCTGATTGAAGGGTATCAGTGCCCTGCAAAAGGAAACACGAAATCAGTAAATCAATACACAAGTGCTTTCCACTGGTGTGGCCAAGGGAATGTGAACTTAATATACTAAGCTAAAGTTCTTGTCTATACCCGTGCAAAATCTGCATGGACATCAGCTCTACGACAGAGCTGGAATGGGAATACACTTACAAAGGCACCAAAAATAACCTCAAGAGTCCACATGAAGACTAAGCAGCGTAATGCCCTTCAGGCTGGAAAGAGAAGGCTGAAATAATGAAACCATGATAAGATCTATAAAATCATGAGTGGCACAAAGAGAGCAAATAGAAAACAATTATTCCCTCTCTCTTCCCAAAAAAGAACCAGCTCTAAAAAGAAACAAAATAAAAGCCATGTCTGGCACAACATGTGCCGAAGCTGTGGAAGGACTTGTCCCAGCACGACGTACGTACTGACAGCTCGAGGGCACAGAGCTGAACAGTGTTCTGGAAGGGAAGTCCACCAAGGGTGATCATAGAAAAGATAGCAGCAAGTCCCGGAGTGACAGAACTATTGTAGGTAAGGAGAAAATTACCTGTTTGCCCTGTGCTTGGAATTTCCCCAGCTGGTGCAGGATACGGTCTAAAACTGCCGACTTTACCCACTGCAGTCCTTCTCCATTTTGTGTAAAATGAGAATAGCGCTACTACAGTCAACTTTTTTCTCAAAATTCTTCCCACAGGCCTGATTCTACTTACTTTCCAAGCAAAAACAGTTCTCCGTGAAAGAATTTCAAGTAAGCACAATTGACTTAAGCTTTCAAAGGAAGTCTCCTTAAAAATTAAATTACTGCCTACCAGTAGTCTCACAATGCTGTGAAAGGATAATCCCATAGCAAAGTTTTTAGCCAAGTTAGTTGGAGTAAGGAAAACTAGATTATGAAATGAAGTCCATCTTTAAGAGCTATAAGATGAACAGCATTTAAGAACAGCTGTATTGGCTTGGATAAAGTCCATCACACCCAATAAGCCTTCCCCTGATAGCAGCCAGTATCACAAGCATAGATAAACTACAAGAAAAGGGCAAGAATTTAATGATACTTTCCTGTACGCTCCCACAGATTCCAGAGATCTGCCCTTGATGGATTTTCCCTCCATAAATACATCTAATAGATGCTTTATGTAACACCCTGGATACAGAATTATTTCTGTGGCAGTACTTCTGTTATGAAAAAGTCTTACTTGAAGCCCTGCTTTATGCTCTCAGCCTAGTATCTGCAGGATGATCCACAAAGACGCAAGGATGCAAACCCAAGCAGATTTCCCATCCTTTAGGTTTTACTATACAGTCACCGCTTATTTATTCAAATGGAAATACCGGAGGTTCAAAATTATAAAGCACTGCTCCTAAATTAAGGTCTCGCTGTCAAATTATTTCTCCTCTTCTCTCTCTCTCTCTCTCGTTTCCAGTAATTGCACACAGCTACAAGACTTTTTTCCTGTTCAACTTTATAGGTAATTTGGTGTTTACTTAAATGTTCAATAAATTAGTGCCAAAGCGGTGAATATCAGATTGCTGAATTTGATAGCGGGTAAATTTTCAAGTGACCATCAAAGTTGCTTTGCCTATTAGAGGAAAACTCTATTGAAGTAATATAATTATCAAATTATAGCCACAACAGCAATACTGAATATTATATCCAACTTTCAGACCAGAAGTAGAAGACTGCCCAAAGGGATTAGAAGCACACTTTAGATTTGGAAGGATTTTTTTTTTCCAAATCTAACAAAATTTACCATCAGCATAAGAATTTGAGCACGGAATTAATCCAAATATTCTTTGTCATCATTCTGGATTTCTACATTTTCCAAGCTGCTATAAGTAAGTATGCTATCAAGACATGAAAACAAGCCAACTAAACCTAAATCCCCAAAATGCATCTGATTTCAAACCATGGCTCCCTCCCTCCACACATGCATTTTCAATTTTATGCCAGCAAAACACTGTTGACACATTAATAGTTTGTGTTTACATATGTGGTTTAGGGTCACTACGGAACTGTCAGAATCCTACCTATTAAACCTTCTGTCTACAGCTAATTTGCAAATACAATATTGTGCACAAATACGTTGAAAATACCGAGCTGAAGGGCTTGTTGCTGTCTGCTTCAGCTGAAGTCAGAGAAGAGATTTATTTCAAATAGCCCCACTCCTACCTTCAGCTTTGCACGAGCGATTGCTTCCAAAGGCATGGCTCCCACGAAAAAAAGGTCAGAAAACTGGGGTCTTGTTTTCAGACAATAAATAAATTCGCAGTTGTGGTGTTTCAAACACGGAATTTGTGTAGAGCATAACATCCAATCCAGGTGGATAATAAACTCCACTTTTATAAGCTTTGATGGATAAATAGATCCAAAATCATTGAGAACATCTCAGTACCTTGGCAAAGAACCATATAAAAACAGATAGAAGTGTCACTACAGCCTCACTTAGAGGGTTTTCCCTTCAGATAAGAGATCTAAGGCGAGTAGGACTATTCCATAATTTAAGCCAAAAAAAAGAAAGCTATTGAACTATCCATATAACTCAGAGTAATGCAAATACCAAGTTGGTTTCTCCAATTCATTAACATCCTTCGTTTTTCATTTGTGTAAACTGAGGAAATATTTATGGCAAACTTATTTTTAGTCTTCTCCGTTTTTCCTTTCATACTCTTCGTATTTCATATTCCTCTTCTGCTTGTCTTCAGCTTTGTATAAATCTCTGTGGTTAACCACAATATTAAAACCTAACACGGTGCAAAGTGTCCCTGAAGAGACAAGTAACTCCTTTGGTGGCTTCCAGTTGTGTGGGAGACGGATGCCGATGTTTACAACCGAGCTCCCTAAGCTCCTGCCCGTCAGAGGTGGTAGCTGAGAAGGGAGGACAGGCACGAGGAACAGACCCAGGAGAAAGTCCGTGGGAGGTAAATTTGAGAATTTCCCAGATGTCCCAGCAGCACGAGGGACATCTCTCACTACCTGGTGCCTATGCGCTTTCTTAATTGCATGGGACCGGCAGTACTTGAGGATTTATACAAAATAAGGCACAATCCCTGTAGCAACACTTACCATCCAGCGTACTATTGCGAGTGACTGAATAAAATATCGAGAAGGTTAGTGCAGAGACAAGACTAGCAAAGAGGGAAAAACGATTATTAAGGGCTCCTCTGCACGGGAAGATCAGTGTACAGAAACTAGGATGTAATCTCACAGCACGGCACACTCACATGCCAGACAGTCTGGTCCTTTTTGGCAGGGAGCGTAATTTTTCTGTAGCATCCTCATATCCACCTGGATATGAGGACAAACTTTTTAGCAGGGCCTGCTGCAATAGGACAAGGGGTAGTGGTTTTAAACCATTAAAGGGTGGATTTAGACTAGACAGAGGAAGACGTTTCTCACAATGAGGGTGGTGAAACACTGGCAATAGGCAACACAGCTCCACCTTTTGTTTGCGGCCCTCTTTGCCACTGGAGTAACTAACGTGCTCTGACTTCATCTAGTGAACCGATCGGCAGATTGCCTTGCCCATGTAAGAAGCACTAAGCACTTGAGGTTTGTGCACAGAGTCTGGACATGATTCCCTTGATTTCTTACGCCTTTTTTTTTTCCCCCCTCAAGAGACTCAATATCCAAATGTTTGTAGCCAGATCAGGATTCTCTACAAAACTGGGTATGTATCGGACAAAAATCCACTCCGGTATTGGCTGCTAAGGATACCATTATATTGTGGCTAGCAAGCAAGAGCTCATTTTTCACAACCACTTGGCATTCTCTAGAACAGCAGCCCACTAAGTGGGGTTCACAGAAGAATGTGTAACCATCTTCAGAAAAACTTCTGACAACTGTTTTAAGTCAGCATTCTTGTGTTGTCACCAGTCACAGCTTCAAGCTGATGAGAAAGTTTTTCTAGACTCAGATACATGACTGTTCAAGCTGATATAAAAAGTAAAAAAAAAAAAAATTTCGCCACCATAACTGAGAGGATCAAGTGTTCACTTACAATTGCTAACATTGCGACTCCTGCGGGAAATCCAGGCTGTTGATCAAAATAACTGGAAAACTGCTGTCAGAGAGGGAATAACATTTTTAAGAGAAACCTCAGTCTGAAAAATACTTTTTGGATAGATTCCAAGCAAGTTTTTTGCTCTGTCCTTTAACATGGCTCTCGGCCTTCAAGGATGCAGAAAAACAATGAAGACCAAAATAACTATTCTCCAGAGGCATTGTGCAAGAACATAGAAGCAGGGATAGTCAAAGACCATTTATACCTTTAACAAAATGATGTTTCTTATTATAGATTACTTTTTTTTTTTTTTTTTTACGGTTTAGAAACAGGATCATAAACTCATTGGGACTGCAGTATTTGTGGGTAGATATATAGTTCGTCTGACAGATGCTTCAATCAAGTACATTCAAATGGCAAAAAGATATATGCACATACTTGATTAGTCGCAGAGTGGTCTGTCACTGGCGTCAGCTGCACATACTGGACTTGGATATCACTCCCTTGGAGCGGGGATCCATCAACACCCCCCGACGCAGGCTCGGCAGAAGCAACAGCTATTAGCTGAGCACCCTGCAACACCTGCAGGGAAAGCAACGGAGAAAGCAGCTCGTAAAAAATCACAATCAGCAATGCATTAGGAAGCATCTAACTCCGAACAGATGCAAAACCAAAGACCATTGAAAAAAAAAACACAAGAAAACTTGTCCACCAGCAACAGTTGCTTTAAATCAGGTGGGTTTCCGAGAGTTCACGGTACACATATGGAAAGATTCCCGTACTAGATGCCGATGGCGTTTTGCCTTATGAGATTCATAATGCTGTTAAGGATTATTGCAAAGACTGAGTGGCACAGCCTGAGCAGGTTACACTGAGAGTGTGACAATGTCAATAGCACACGAGAACATCACTGAGTAATGCTCGTACTGAACAGACACAGATCCACGATGCTCCTTCTCACAGCCAAAGGCATTCAACTTTTGACAATTTATTATAGTAATGTTTATATTCCTATTGTATATGAAGGTGTAGGTTTAAGAATTACTGCTAATTAATGCTTGCTCTAGACACATCTGCATTTTGACTGGTGAAGACTGTAAGTCCCCTATAGGCTTCAAAAACCAAAGAAAGGTTGATCCACCTAAAAGTGCTTGCTTAAAAGCATTCTTATGATTAGACTAATTTTAATTTACTTCTTGAAACACAAATCAGAATAAAATACATGTATTTAAACAATGACAAATCCTCAGACTTATTTTTTGAATTTGTATATTTTAGCTGGATTTAGTTTATATCCCATGAATTATGTATTTTTAAACTACGGTATATGAACTACAGTGAAAAAAAACATCTTTCAAACGGAAGAAAGAGAACAAAGAACAAAAATAACATTCTTAACAAAGTATGATTTCTCAGCTGATCTGCGGGTGGGTGGCCATGAAGGAGTGGGTAGACCAGAATTTCTCTAGGGAGTGTGGGAGGCAAAAAGAGGTGACCTCCATAAATGACCTTCAGGGGTGTTGTCAGGATTTTATAGGGATCTTGGGTGTTCTGAGATACAGTCAGCATCAAACTGTAAAAGGATGCTACATTTTGTTTTTACAGGAGTAAGCAAAATTCTCTTGTCCTACGGTATTTGTTTTGGAACTATATGATACATGCTGTCGGAAGGACATCACAGTCTGTCCTATTGATTACCTGCAGGTCTTTTAAATGTATTTTTTCTCATTTATTTCTGACCTATAAACTTCAGAACAACTGAGTGACCCGACAAGCCCATCATTCTCACATACAAACTGTTTTACAACAAAGCAGCCTATAACTTATAACAGTACCAGCTTCCCTGCTTTATGGTATGTTCTCAACTGCACACCTTCCAGCACACTTCTAAAGAGCTCCCATTTACAGCACACACTCTGGGCAACACTAGATAACTCTGCTATATGTCATCATATACCAAACCTATCAGATTCCTAGTGATAATCTATCTTTACCATGCTGCCTACAATTAAAAAAACCCAAGCAACCAAAACCAGCAATACTTGCATAAAATATTTTTTGCTGTCAAATTACATTTCCCTACTGGTTTCATGCAAATGGGTATGTGCTTTTCCTATGGCACCTTCCTGCTGGATAAAATATTTGTTGTTAACCTTTCATTCACAAAGAACCGGGAAGCATTTTTATAGGATGTAATGATGAAGCTGAGCTAGGATCCACAGAGGTAAAATGGACAACGTGCCAACATCAGCAGGGGCTGACAAACCCAGGTATTTATGAATTACCAGTGACAAGGTCACAGATTGACTGCTGCTGCTCCATTCTCCCCAACCAGCCAGATTAAAACCAGCTCAGTTCAGCTTAAACGTGCTCCAGTCCCAACTCAAGACTACAGCGGTAATAGCCACATACACTGCGCTTGGTTTCCAGTTGTACAGTTTGAAAAAAGATATTGATAAACTGGGGAGATAAGACATCAAACATTATAAAAATTGCAATTAGTATAGATTTTCCTTCTTTGCCACGTCCTGCTTGTGCAGAACCCAAGGACCACAGGCTTTAGTAGTCAACAGTGGAAGGTGAGTGGCCAAGCAAGGCAGATTCATTGCCACTAGCATTATGCCAAACTATCTGGGTTTTGCAAACCAGATGATTGGCTCTAAGTTGAATGTCGCATTGATATGTTTATTCTCTACGAACTGCCACCGTTCTATTTTTCCCCATAGCTAAAAAACATGTTAGGATGCTTGGAAGCTAGGAAAAGGTCATTTTTCAAAACTAAGACCCATTCCGCTTCTTTATACTTCTCTTTATCCATTTGTCCATCATGCACAATCTACTTAATACATGTTTAAAATCACTTAAAAAAAAAAAGTATGTCTGGACTTGGAAAACTAAAATAAGAACAATCTAAGGCTGAAAAAGACTTCTTAATGTTTTCCACTTAATACATGCTATCATTAATAGCTGTCTTAGATTTCATTAAATATGGCCTGGTTTGTTATTGTGGCGTAACTGGCTATACAATCAGTCACGGAACAAGTAAGAATAAAAGCAAGAACAGGAAAAATATCTCAGTCTTAAATTAAACCATCTGACAACTTCAAATGAAGGAATGAGTGACATGTTCTTCTTAATATCTGCAGATTTTATATACAGCACTCTGAACAAAATTATTATTTTGCAGTTTCTATTTGAATTAATGTACAGCTTCAGAAATTAAGACACAAATGGATGAGAGTAGAAGGGAAGAATTGCCATCTTTGCTCTTTCTTTTCTGTAGTCTCAATGGCATAGTACCTTGTGTTTAATCTGCTGAGCCAAAGAGAGGATCAACCCAACCTCGGGGTCAGCCTGGAAGATTTGATTCCACTTTGTACGTATGAAAACCTCTGTCAAACGTGACACAATGACAACCTGCAGCTTACTAAAGATATCACTTAACTAATCACACTGTATTCCTCACATAACGCAATTTGTCATGAATCTCAAGCATATCCAGATAGGAAAATCCACCTGAACTGACATTAAAAACAGCAATAAATTACATTTTCTCTAGGCATTACTGGAGATTAGGATAAATTTCTTAACACTTCTGTCCTAGCTTAAAAATACGCTAAAAGTTTGTTATGCTGGAGAACTATGACTGATGTCACCCTTTCTACTTCTCACAAGCAGCAGTGCTGATACGTATTTTGTTCAGAAAAAGCCCAACTATAGAGTGGCAAGTCTGGTTATGGTCCTTGGATTCTGCTGGCATTTGCAACTCCGCATCACGTCACACGGCATTCGTGGAGGCGCTGGGTGGCAGAGCCTTTCGCAAATGGGGCAGGTGTAAGTATACGGCTTTTCTTTGGCTGCTCGCTTGATTTCCAGAACAGTAACTTCGTAATTCTTCCCTGCCCTTGACCTTAAAATAAAGGAATTGTACCAAAAAAAGAAACAATCTACCCTGAAAATGAACTTCTCTTCCCGGTTCCACTGGACTTCTCTAACATCCTGCCTTACTAGTCCAAAACAGGTAACAGAACATGGTTAAACTGAAAAATAATAAACTTCACTTCTAAGAAAATTGATTAATTCATGCTCTAAACACACAGAGAACAAGCAGCTTGGTCACCCTCACTTAGGCATAAAAGCACAGGAATATCTGACATGGAACGTCACTCAAGCTAACTCAAGCGAATGCTGAAAACAATCCGAAAAGAGACTGCCTTTAAGATTAACAAGCAGACCAAAAAAATTATTTTGTGGAATAATTCAGTGGAGGACTTAGAAAAAGTATGTTTGGTCATCTATTATTGTCTGCTGTCAGCGGTAAAAAGTTGCCTTGGCAGTGACAAGCTCCTTAGCTGTCGCGGAACCGGAGCGCACTCTTTACGTTGCACAATTATTTCCACGGCAAGCGTTAAGCAATCGCACAGCTGGAAGAGAGCAGCTCGCTAAATTCTTCTGTTCTTTCAGCTTGCACTTACAACCACGGGTATATGTTTTTCCCCAAACAGAAAACCTAGTGGAAAATGTTTATCATGAAAAATCAAAATACTTTAGGAAACGTCTGTAAGATATTTGAGAATATCTTTCAAATACATGTACTTCAGAAAGCTTTGAAGTTACCGATACTCTCAAGCACGTTTTGTGACCTGGCCTGATCTTTGCAACCCTTCATGTCCCAAACCTTGCTGCCTCAAAGATTACCACACTGCATGGTGAGCCTGGTGAAGACAACGTGCCTAAATTAAAAAGCAAGAACGAAAAAGCCCCTTTCATCACCACTACCATCACCTTTCAGAATAAGACAACGTCCCCTAAAACCTTCAGACAGAAATACAAATACATTTCGATTAGTTTTGATTTTAAATGGTCCTAGGAATACTAGAAGGAATAGCATTTTGTTCAGATGTTTAGAACGAAGTGTGACCTCTTGGCATAGTCAGCGAACGCAGAACCACAGTCTCTTTGACCAAACATTTACTTACCTTAAAGCTCTATAAGTTTTCAGTGAGAGATAGAAGAGCTGACAGATTTGATAAAATGAGCTGAGGGACAGAGAGCAAATGGCCTCAAGTTGCATCAGGGGAGGTTTAGATTGGATATTAGGAAAAATTTCTTTACTGAGAGAGTGGTCAAACATTGGAACAGGCTGCCCAGGGAGGTGGTGGAGGCACCGTCACTGGAAGCGTTCAAAAAACGTGCGGAAGTGGCACTTCAGGACATGGTTTAGTGGGTATGGTGGTGTTGGGTTGATGGTTGGACTTGATGATCTTGAAGGTCCTTTCCAACCTGACTGATCCTGTGATTCTGTTATACCCACTCAAAGCATACTGTGCCCATACGTACGTTCTCTGTCCCTCCTTACGGCAACGCTAACGCAGACCCAGGCCTCCCATCAGAACCATAGCAGAAGCGCAGACCCTTGCAGCGGTATCCCACTGGCCTGAAGACTTGCCTTTCTCTTTGGTTTTCTTCCCTCCCCTCTCAACCTTTTTTTCCCTCTCACTCTCTCTTCAAAGTCTTGATGATTCAGGACATGCAAGCTATTGAGCCTGAAGGTCCTGGATTTCCATTTTTCACTCCTTCTTTGGTGAGACGCTTGCCGTATAAAATGTAGTAATAAAATTAGTATTAATAATGAAAACCAGCTATTTTCTCTGCTCCCTTCCTTTCCATCTAAAGACCGTTTTAGCTCATAACTAATAGTTCCCATTTAACATTCAACTGCCAGGGCAGGAAATAATTTTTTTTTTTAAGTATTAAACTGTAATAGGTTTTCCTTCAGTTTTTTCCAAAATTATTCAAGTACAGTTTCCATCATGGTTCAATTCATACCATGTCCTTTGCTGATTTTACTTATCACTGAGAATTACCCTTCTAGAAGCCCATAACTTAAAACTTTTCTCTAGGCCCCAACCTTCAAAAATAGGTAACTGTTTTGGGATAGCTGAAGTTTGTTTACCAAAAAAGCCCATTCCTCAGTCTGGTCCTTGCCAGATTGAGCCTTCTAAAACACATTCTTACTACTGTTGTTGTGAGCTTTTTTATTAATCTAGGCAAGCACATATGTTTGCCTACCTATAAAAAGCTCAAAAACAAGACACACTGGGATTTTGGTCTCTTTTTTCCATCGCTTCTTCCCATTTCTACTGTAGGAATGCAATAAAAGATGACGTTTCTTTAAAAAAAAAAAAAGAGGTTTTGAATCACTTAGAGTGGTTGTTTATAGAAGATTCACATCTGAAAATCCTGTAATACTTATAGCCAGCAAGTAAGCATTTCAGCAAATGTTGCACAAAAGAAATGAGTTTGCATAGGAACAAGGAAAGATCTCAGTGACATGCTCTAGCTAAAACTTTGGTAAAAAGGACAGTTTGGACCCAAGTGTGTAAGGATGGTTATGGGTTTAAATGATTCCTAGAAAACAACAATTTAAGAAAATACCTGCCTATCATCCTCCTCCACTGTCACTGATGGCAAAACTACATAATACTTTCAAATAGCAAACACAGCTCCTTCAAATGATACGAAGCTCTGCTGATAAACATGTTCACTTAAAAAAGAAAACTCCCCATAGCTGATTCTTTTCAGTCTTAAAAGTTTTCTTCATGGAGCCTTAAGACTGAAAACATCCACTGTATTTAGGGCCAACAAAACACTTGCAGGCCTATAGATGAGTTTACCTGGAGCAACTAGACTCTACACGTAGGTCCAGAAATCAAAACTTTTTAGTATCATAAATTAATGAGTTCCTCGAAACCATCAGAAAGTTAGACTAATCAAGGTCTCCACCACTTTGGCATTTATTAAGAAATCTGGAACAGGCAATGCAGAATGCCAAAAAAAAAAAAATTTCTTCCATAAGATTGTCTTTTGTCGTTCTTAATTTCACTTGATGAAGCAGAGCAAGACTCAACACCAGGAAACAAGTCCAGCATGGAGGATACTAAAGCATAAAGGAAAATCGGCAACATGATCTACTCTACACCCCTTCCTCTTTAAGCCATTGGTTCAATTTAACCGAGCTCAACTGTATTGACAAGCTCATATCTGATGGTGGTTGATGCGAAGTTATTTTGGTGATTTTACAGTCCAGTTCAAATAGAATTAAAGTATTAACATGACGAAAAGGAGCGGCAGCAAAGGACGGACGGACCGACCTAACTGTTCTTGCAGAAGCAGTCATCTTCATGCTTAGATCAAGCAGTATCCATCGGGAACCACAGTAGCCCTTGCGCTGTATTTACCTATCCCGTAGGTACCTAAAGTAAGAATGCCTACATAGCCCGATGACGTGTTATCTTTGTAGAGAAATAAATTCACATTCAACCTGTAGTTCTTCAGAACGTACACAGCTGACAGTACGGTCACTACATATTGCTGCATACTTTCTATGCTGTATGAAAAATTAAGCATTAAGTATTTTGACAGAATTACAAGACAGTTTTAAGGTCTAAATTTTATCTTCCAAACTTCTCAAAATACAACAGCAATAAAAGACTGGAAGTTCCTCTTCCAGAAAGATAAGGAAGACAGATGGCTCACAGCGTTGCAGAGAGTATCTGCAGCTTTCCTCTCTCAGTAACTACTGATGAGAAGCACACAGAGGTGCAAGTAAGCACATGGAAGATGTAACCCATCCTTTAGATCATTTATTGGCAACGCTTTTTTAAGCGGAAGTCTCCAAAATATGAGGCCTCACTTCTTTTTAAGGTCCTTTTTTATGGCTGCTGTATGTCCGACTGCAAACTACTAAGATCACACTAAAGCAAAGCGAAGAGCCAAAATATATACACCAGTCACTTTTTTTCCAAAATAATTACATATATTACTTTCTTATTTTTCAAGCTGAACTTGTTCTGATTATCATTTGATTATTACCAGCATCACCAGAAGAGAAGAAAACCTCTAGGCCATAATGCGTACTCCAATAATGTGTTTCATATCCAGCCACCACAGAGTTTCCAGGAATTCACAGGTTTTTCTATTTTACTGTTACAAAGGGCTGATCATTGTATAGTTTGTCTTACACGGCATAAATTAAAGACCCTTACACAAAGCAATGTCCATGAAAACCACAGCTGCTTTTTGAAGTATAACATCTCTTTTAGAGGTCATCTTTATTTTAAAGACTTCAGTTGACAGAACAGCATGGAGCATCTAACGTACTGCCCCGTCGTCTGCGTCTTCTCATTGCTCCCTGCAGGAAAAGGGCTGGGAGGTGAAAGACTATATTTTATCATGTCAAGCAGGCCACCAAACATTCACCGGTATATAAAAAAAATAAATCTGGAATATTTGTTCTTAGAAAAATACATTACTTTTCATCTAGTTTTATTAAAAGGCAGGTTGAGTCAATCATATCTAGTAATCTAGGTCAGAGTGTAAAAATGACCTGTTACTTTCATTACTTAACATTTAATTACACTGCCATTTACATATCACTAATTATTAATTTTCTTTCATATCTTTGATTAAACTAGTGAATAGCATTAGTCAAAGATATTTGTGGGAAAACACCAGAAAATACAAATTAGAAGGCCTAAAATTACTTTTTGCAATATATCAACTAATTTCTTTTGACTACATTTAACACTGGCTTCAATCATTTGCTGTAGGGCTACATTCTCAAATGATTGGAACAGCATGTTGGAAACATAAAGCAAATAAGTATACTGTCAATCAAGCTCACAAAAACCAGCCCATTTTTAACAAAATAGTGCTGATTGACATTAAGTATGCAAACATATTTTAATTCTTTACTAACTACCTTGTAAACATTTCCTCTAAACTGGGCATATTATTGAATTAAAAACACACTCCTCGTAACGTCTGTGCCCAGACGTTGATGCCAAAGAGAAAGGTTCAGCCACGATCTCCCCTTCCACCTGAGCACGATAGCAGGTATGGACTGGGCTACCCAGAGGAGAAAAGAGGGGAAAAAAAAAAAAAAAAAAAAAAAAAGGGGGGGGGGACCCAGTGGGAATGAAGCGACTACCAGAGTCCCCAAATCACGTATCCTGTTGGCAGCTACCATCACCCAAAAACTAAATTGCTCCACTCACCTGTCCTCAAATATTGCAGTGTTGTGCGATAAGGGTTTTGCAGAAAATTACACTTCAAGAGCTTTGGGAACGTTAAGGTAATATATTCTCATTAACATCCCAATATGTTTCTTTTAAAATAAAAACATGTTTGATCTAAGGTAATTGGAAACGATATAAAAAGGATCCACTGCTCTTAAAGATTAGGTTATCATTCTGAAGGTAATGATCTAGTTCATAAAGCTTGAGAGTCCTGTCCTTACTCCAACAACAACCTGTACCTAAATTTGCTGTTTATTTCCTACATAAAGTGTGCCAATACAAACATAAATTCAGCATGTATAAAAGTCTAATATATAGAAGTTCACAGAGAGAGGAACTCTCCCTGCTGTGTACTTCTAAGTGTGCTGAATTGAACCATGCAAAATGTAACCTTAAATCTGTCAAAACTTCATTAACTAACACCCCTACAGAGTCATATAACTGAGAGCACCTCCTTTAAATTCCCCAAACTAAAAGGCATGAAAAGTGAAACTGATTTCAGCTCTACCAAGTGTGGAAAAATGAAAAGAGTAAGTCCAGAGTACATTTTTATCAGTGGCATTATTTCCTTGCGTAACAAATAATAAACCATCTCATCTGCTTTTACTTTGAGCATATACCACAGCCCAGCCCTACTCAGTAACGTCTGCTCCGAGATTCCCTTACAAAATTCCCCCGTACAAAACCTGCAGAAATACACGAGCACAAACTGCAGCTATTGTGGTTACTTAAACAAACTTCACAAAAACGTCCATCTTTCTGGTCACTGCGGTTGGCTTGCGCTAAACAAGCGACGGCAAATTGTGGCTTCGGGTATTTAAACCATCTGCATCTTCAAAAGCCCTTTCACAACACTACCTTGCTTCCCAAGATCTCCATTTCAGCGATCCCCAAGGAGAGCAAGGCTCAGCGTGCCCCAAGAGCAAGCCTCTGCCTCTATAGACTAACTCTATTCAGCAAAGCCACCAATACTTCCCAGCACTATGGTTTTATGGCGAGTAGCAGCCATCAGCGAAATCTTGTCACAGGCCCCGAGCAAAGAAAAACGAGGTGCACAGAACTGCGTGAAGTTTTGAAAGAGAAAGCGTGGCAGAGGTTCATGATCTTTATTAACATTCCCAGTACAATTTTTTTTTAATAAAAAAATAATTTAAAATAAATATTCTAGGGTCTTTGAAAAATGTTCACATCTAAATTTGTAAATAAACTGGAGAAACATAAGGGGCAGAAAAAGATTGAATAAATACAGTTCATAACGTCTTAAAAAAAAAAAACCAACAACAAAAAAACCTCCAAACACCTGCTCTCACCATCACTCCCTGACCCTTTCCCAAGCACAGTCCAACTGGAATAAGCCACTTTTTTCATATACAATATTTAAAAACACATAACATACAAAAAACCCATCAGGCTTACGACCTCCCGGCAGGTTAAATGCATCCTGCCTAAATTCAAAGGAATACCTAAAGACGAAGGTGCAGTTGTTAAAAGCATCTCATACTTTCACTGGGTCAACACACGTACTCTTACACGGCAAGCTGGGGGTCCCTCAACAGACTAACAGCTCCTTTGAGAAGTGGTTGGTATTGAGCCCAAAAGGGTAACCGGCGTAATTAAAACTTTATCTGTGAACTATTACACTAGCTGAAAGGGATGCAAAGTTAATTACTAGGAAATAAAAGCCCAAATCAAGCCCAAATCAAGCTTTTTAGATCAACCAAGGTGATCTAAATACCATGAGATTATATGAAATCCTGTATGTAAGTAGTCCACGTTTACATCAGCAGTATTTTATTTTAACTCAGTATCACAGGTGGAGGGACAGTAATTTATCTGCCAGCACCAACGGAGAGCAGAGCAAAGAGAGAGGTATCGTCTCAAGATGCTTCGGGGTCACATCCCATGGAAGCCAAGCGGCTTCCTTTGACTTCAAGTAGAGATGGGCTTAGGCCCTATAAAATGACGTAAAATACACCAAAACAAAACACAGACTTCCACTGAAAATCCACTTTAAACTAGCACACGTGCAAAGCTTAATTATAATTAACTGGCAGTTCAACTGCAGATGTAATTTCAGTAAAAATTGCTTGGTTACGGAAAGAAGAGTTACCTCATCTAAATTCAGTGTATCAGATTAAAGAGGCTATTCGGAGTATGAGGCTTGTAAGGAAATCTGTACGGTCCATCTGACTCATCTTTTGTGTGAAGATACTCTTAGGGAATCGCCCACCACGGGAAACTTCTCAAAACAACTTTGTGGTTAACTGACAGCTCTTCTCAGATGTTGCGCTTCCCAAATCGTAACCTACGGTTTAATTTCAGTTGTTACACAACAAGTAGTTTGACGTACCTGCACCTACCAGAGTACCCTAAATTAGGTACTTTTGGTATTTCGTGCCCACTTTCTCTGAAGGCAAGGCTCAGGTTAATCAATCTCTTTTCTGTACCTTTTTTTCTGGTGAACCAATGTTTTACATCATACCAGCTATATGCATGCATATGAAGGATGTGACAAGTAATTAACCCACCAAAAATTATTTCATATATCCCGATCACCGTTTGGCAGAAATTAAAAAAAGACGGAAATATATAACTAAGCATTTCAGCTCAGCTCAGCCTTCGACATTCTGTTATAGCTTGCAAAATCTTTTGAGTTAATTCAACCTAAGAACAGTAAACATTATTCAAATCTACGTAATTGCGACATTTTGTGATGAAACGGCTTACTGTTAGCAGTAAAACACCCCGAAAAAAAGCAGTACTGTTAAACCACGGCAGTATGATAAACTTGATGGAACTACTTCCAAAAGAAAGATTTTTCAAGAGTGGACAATTAAATATCTCTACAATAATTCACTATTTTGAGCAATACTAAAGTAGCCTTTGGCTTAAATTTTTTTTTTCCAACAGAATGTTATTTTTGGGCTTTATTCAACGCACAACTGAGTGCTATTAAGAAATGGCTGGACGGTTCAGAGAAAAATACTACAGTGTCAGAGAAATCTTACTAAGCTGTAGCTGCCGAGTGCAAAAGCTCAAGAAACAAGTCATACATGAGTGACCCAGACTCCCTCCAACTGACCAGCACTGATAAAGGTTATTCAAGTGAATAATAAATGGTGAGTCACACAGCATCTGGCTGGTGGGAAATTTTTTGTTGTGACATAACCTAGCCAAGGGGGAGAGGATAATTCAGTCCTAAAGGACTGTCTCCCTTTACATTTTTATGTGGCACGTCCCTGCTGGTCTAATAAATGTAAACACGGCTTTAAATGTCACCCTGCTGGTCCCATCCTCCAGTCTCAAATTCCCGATGGGATTAGCTATGCTTAAAACAAAAGGTCAAGATAAACACTGAAGTACTTTCAGCATTTACTATGAAATTCTGCTAAAGTCTTCAGGCAATTTCAGCAGAAATAGCATTCAATCCTTTCATAAATAACTTAAAACTAGAATTTGGACTCTCAGTGCCGATGAGAGGGTACATCTCCTCCAATGAGGCTAGTAGTAAATATGCCACTTAAAAATAGTAAGACCAGATCACTGAGGATCTACCAGAATCAAACACATCTGTTATTTTGCTTAAAAACGTCTAAAACAATTTATCAGTTTCCACTCAGAATGGTGATTTTACTTTGATTCCATAAAGAAAAGGCATTTGGGGGGAACTGCAAATGTTTACATCATAACTGGCAGAGATTTTTTTCTTAAATACTAGCAAAATAACATCTGAAAGTTTGGTTTTTGTTGCTAGGGTAACAAAACACTGCTCCTACCGTACACTGCAGGATCCTATTAAGTTGGAGAAATATGGATGGGGAAAAAAAAGCACATGCGACAACAGCATGAGCCTTTTATGCCCAGAGGAACAGAAAAGTTCCAGTATTGGAATGTTCAAGAAAAGTCCTACGGAAAAGAAAATTAATATACTACTTCCTGCACTTTAATTATGAAATGATGTAAGCAGCTCAATTTATATCAATCAGTATCAGAAATACATAATGGTTTCAAAAGAGAAGCAGAAGAAGAATGGTAGGAACAACCACAATGAGGAATTAACTGTAACTGTGCCTGAACTATAAATCAGAAGTTGGAGAAAGTTATAAGCCAGTACTTGTCAATTAAAGAACACTTAAATAAGAAAGCAGTACTCCTGAGAATTACCTGAATTACATTACCAAGTTGCTTACAGAAACCTGCACAAAAAATAACACTGTAGACATAATTCAAGAAAAAAAAAATCCCAGGAAAGACAAGAAAAAGTGTAAATTTGACAGAAGTTAAAGAGCAGATTCAAACACTCAGGGCTTTTCCCCTTAACAAACCCAAGCCCTACGGGAAGATGCTCTCTGAGTTGCACAGACAGGGAAAGGAATCCAGAACTTGGAAGTACTCGTCTCTTTGGTTTTGTTTTTCCACCCAAATCTCAAGATAGACAGGATAACTGTAAGATACACAGACACACGGAGTTCAACTCATGTTACAGTAGGGTACACATATTTGTAAGGGGAGTATGTACTCCAGAATTTAGGATAGAAATAAACATATGAAATGGCTGGTTTTTAGAAAGAAAAACATACAACAAGCACACCCGGACTTCTCAAAATACCCCTACAAAAGATTACAGGATACTGGTAGGGAGTGAATTAAAATACCCAACTGTACCTCTAATCTTGGCTTTTATCTCCCAGTAAAGATCATGTAAAAAGAATCCAAAATAATAGAAGCTGTATCTACTTCATTTAAGTTATTTGCACTGAAAAAAGGTAGTGTCACTGTAAACTGCTCAGTGTGTTCCAACGATGACCAAAAATTAAAGCAGATGTAATGTATATTTTAAGCTATATATCATGTTCCACCTCAGTAAATCTTATGTTTCATGTCAAAAACGTTTTCAGACAATAGTGCTCAAGCAAAAGCAATTAGGAAAAAATGATTGATTTCTTTCATTAAAGTGGATGTTCTTACCTATATCCACTGTCATTTTTAAAACTATCGTCTTTTTGACAAATTTAATAACGTTAGACTAACACAAATCACCATCCTCTGATTTCCATCACAGTTCACAGATAAGACATCCATTATATACACTTCTCTCTTCGTGAAGCCATATCGTTTCTATTTAGCTTCTCCATCAGAAGCCTGAGTCAATGTGCCAAGGGGACAAACGTTCCCAATACCCTGGAGAAGAGCTTGGGAATTGGTGCTTTTTTCACACCAGCCTTTGCAATAATGCAAACATGCTTTTTCCAATTTAAAGTCATAAAATGAAAATGAATCCTAGCAGAGTGTCAGTTTGTTTGACTAAGTCGTGTACTACATGTTGTGGTACTGCAGCCGATACTTTCCCAATTTTGCAAATGAATTCCTGGTTGTTGAATTAATTTCCTCCTTTATTTATTTTTCTCAAGTTGAAGCCAGTAACCTGACATTTAAGAGTTATACAAATTCTTAAAAATGTGAACTGCCAGTTACATTCCACACTGAGAAGGCAAGGAAAATCATTTCTCTGGTAGTGATTTTCACAATTTATTTTTTCTTGCATTTATTAGCCTATGGCATGAAGTTCTGCAAGCCTGCTTGCTTGGGAAGGCATTTTCAGAGAAACTAATATTACAGATGATAACCAAAACTCTGCTGTTCAAATTTTGAACAAAGGAGAGTAAGAAGTGACTGTTTTATCCGCTTCATTTCCAGCATCGCTTAGAAAACTGTATCAAGTCATTCTAAACACATTAGGTAACACATACACCCTGTCCTGCTATAAATCATTAAAATTTCTTTGTTTTGGGGTGGAAAACAATTGGCACAGTAGTTGAGCGCCTGTTTTCCCCGGTGAATTAAACTTCAACCATATGTCTATCGTCAGGGCAATTTTACCCTTCAAGAGCACCAGCCTGGGTGGTTCTCCAAGGGTTCGGGCACTTACCTGCGCACGCCGTCATTTATTCGCCCATTTGTCTACCGTTGGCGTTCCTTTTCCCCTTCAGTGAAATCCATGGCAGACGATTACTTTGGGATGCAATTACAGGAACCGTCCATCACTAACACTGTCTCCAAATCCTCTCCCACTTTGCCGTAGAGCTGAAAGTTTCACCTATGTGGAGCTTCCAAACATTAATGGCCTGTGGTTGAACTTAAATCAGGGTCTCCCATACGGCAATATATTTTGCTACCAGCTGAGCCTCCAGGCCAGCCAAAGGTCTTTACTTTCTGAAGCCATGTCCAGAGAGCATTTGCATACATGTTAAACTTTCCGATCATCATTTGGATTTTTGAAAATGCATTTTTGAACAACTCTCAATTATTTTTTTTTTTTTTGGTGAGAAAAGGGAGAGGAATATGGAGTGTGAATTTGAAGCAGACTTCAATGAAAGCTCTGGACCCAAAACTATTGTTTTCTTAGAGAACACATCTGGTTTTCCCCAACATACTGCCAGTTCTGTAACTCAGTTTAATACCCAGCTGGGATAATGTAAAACTAGCATATAACCTAAAATAAATGCTAGAAGCACATATTTTTGTTCAGTAATACTTGTATGCATTAAGTTCAACTTGACTAATGTTCTACCCACATACCGAAAAGTTTGTATCAACGAAGGGGAAAAAGGAGGAGGGGGGGAAGAAATCACACCCCGAACCAGGCACCGTGCACGTGTGTGGCCACACAACTGGAAACTAGAACTAAAGCTCACCGGAGCGGCATAAAACCTTCCTTTTAGAAGGTTAAAATCACTTATTTTTACAATCAAAACACAAGTTTTTAAAGCAAAGACATTTAAAATGTGGTTTTCTCCTGACATCGGAAAGGAATTATCAAAACCTCTATCACTAGCATGTTGCAAGAATGTTCCCCGCGCTGCTGAATCTTTTTTCCCTGACCAACTTGAAACATCCGTGGGAAGTGCAAATGCCTGGTAACAAAATTTTTAATACTTAGGAAACTATTGGAGTGTGTAGAGGAAATTGCTGAACCAAGAAAGCTGAATCTACAGAATACTCTTGTATATAAAATCATCTTCTTTTGGCAACTTTGATGGCCAAAACATAAATCAAAACCATGCAGCAATAAAAGTGACAACCTGCTAATGTTATCCTGAAGGCTGCTAAGAGGTAAGCACGAAGCAAGGATGACAGTGCGCTCAGTTTGAAAGCAATTCGAAAAATGTTACTACAGGAGTTTAAAGCAGTGTCAGTAGAAGTTACTCCTTCTCCCAGCCCATTAATGCCTGAATTATATTTTGACTTAGATTATCAGATTTTTATTCGCACAGTAACTTTACATCCTAAAGTCTAAGTCTGACTCTATACGGCTGGCTGTTCTTATAGAGATGCATAAAAGCTTAAAACGGATTCAGCATTTTAGAAAAAAACCCAAAAATCTGTACTTGATCAGATCAGGTCCTGATACAAATTGCAGCACTTACAAACCAGATTTGCAGCCCTCACATGGTTTCTGAGACTGCCTTGGGAGTGTAAAATGTCAAGATGCTATTAATATAAAGACTCCATATAGCATGTGCTCGTAAAAAGCATTTTTTTCATATCTAATACAGAACATGCTACTTTTTTTTCTTAATAATTCAACAATTAGACTTCAGCAAAGCAAGACCATCAAGATCTGAATGACCCTGCTGCAGTGTACCAACCTGTGAGACTACTTACACTTACTGAATTACTCCAGCTGAGTAACATAGGCAGACTTTGAGCCCTGAATTCACAGTTAATGAGAGAATTCTGGAAATATTTCCTCTTACATTTATTACTTCTTTCCAAACACCAAGGTGTTCTCAGGAACCTGTTCTCCTCCCGGTACCAACATTTTCCTGTGGTAAAATCTTTGGTTGTATCTTGCTGTAATCACAACAGTCAAAGTGCAAGGACTCCAAACTGCATACTATAAAAGCTATTTCACAACCTCCATTAAATCCAAGTTCCACGCTTTCGGATGCTTTTTGGGGAGAAGGGGGGAAACGGGATTTAAGGAGAAGGAGGTATCAAGTGCTACTTAAGCATTTGCCATAGCAAGAAGATAAAAGCACAGGAAAGAAGAAAAGGGTAAACCAGACTCCCCAGCGGTGCGGAAGATTTATAGCTTACCAAGTATTCCCTCTGATACTTTGCTTTTATTTACCTACCGACGTGCATACTGCTTTTTCATACATATATGGCTTAGAAATTGTATCACACGAAGAAACCCACTGTATAGGAAATAAGCCACAGAGGAGAGAAATAATGAAACAGCACTGGCAAAGATTAATTTCAAAATTTCTTTCCCTTTCAACCACAGTCCGATTAAAAAAATCTTTAGTAATTATCCATCCTAGCATTTGAGATAAATCATAAACGACTGTACAGGACAGAGCATGATTAGGCAGTGTTATTAAAAAAAGCAATAATAGATAATAATTAGATTTTGAAGTTTAAATGATAGTAGAATCTAGAAGACAAACTCTGAACAGGTAAACTTTTCTAATAGGCTTGAGAGTCTATGCTTTGTGAAAAATTTCATCTTCAAAATACATGGGATGAAAATTTCTAGCCATTCTCATAACAACGACAACATCCTATATGTGACTGATCGGGGGTTAATTTAATTGCCTGAGTGGCCCGATAGACAGCTGGAAGTAATGAGGTGAAGAAGACTATGAAATCTTGTCCCACCCTTGAGCGCACGAGCTATGCGCAGCAAACGCGCAGCGGCTCATGCCTGCACGTTTGCTGTGAGCAGATCACGCTCAAGTCCTTCGCGCCGGTAGTTTCAGAGAAGCAAACGTTTGCATTGTGCGGGGATGATCTTCCTCTGCCTGCAATCCTGAAATTTTTATTATTAGGGCTCAACAATTCAATACCTTGCTTCTCTACGCTGCCGGGAAGCAGACCTGAACTGAACGGTGAATTCAGCTGTAGTTTGTCACTTCAAAACAAACACAGTCCGGGTTTGCCCCTTTCAGCTGCAGCTGATTTGCAGATTTTTCAACTCTTCTTCCCTTTGGAAATCTGTGCGTCTTCTGAACAGCAGTGGCAAATACCAGCATTGTTCTGGCTAATGACCTGCTGGATTGCTGGGTTCACACCAGATTTTTTGCTGAATATTGTATTAACATATTCCAAAATGTCAAGAGGAAACTCATGCTAAAAATCTCCACTTTTCTTTTGGTGAGATAAGGTTAGTCATAAGTAACATTTACAATTGGAATACTATAATTTGAACCTTTGACAACCTTTGATATTTCTTCACTTGGTTCAAAATCTGTTACAGCGCTAATTTCTACCACTGTAAAAATGTACTCTCATTCTGAACCAAACTACTGGTGACATTTACTGCGGTCTTTTCAGAGACCCACACGGGCCAGTGCTAGACCTATTATTGCTTTATTTACAAAGAGCTCCTTTGAGAGTACGAGCCAGCTCCATATAGATTGATGCACGTCTTTAAACCATTACAGATCTCATTACATAAACCATAGCTGCAGCTGCTGATTCATAAATGGATTTCTAACCCGTTAGGGCACAGGGAAATGGTTACGTTATACAGTTCCCTTTGGACTTTTCAGGGTCTCTAAAGAGCAAGAGACCAGAACGATGCAGCTACGTATAGAAACAGCAGCACTGTCACTTTGCTTGTGCGGTATACGATGCTGCGTTGCGAAGGAACAAATCTACACCTGAGTTTGTGCACCCCTTTGTATGGAAGGCAAAGACTAAATTAATAGAATTCAGTTGACATTGGAAAAGCCTGTTTGAAATGGCTTAACATGTTACTACCAAGGAAAATTTCTAAGCATTTGGACACTGCAAACAACAAAACAGCTCTTTACTGAAAGGGCTAAAGGTGCACATGAAAATACTCAATGTAGATAAAACTATAATAATGGCACAAGAACGAATCTGAAAATGTTTATGCATATCATGCAGGAAAAATGTATCTCAGCGCTCACACACATTTTATCTGTCTAAAGAATCTGAGAGTAAGGATGCAAAGCGAGGCAGAAATTCCAACTAAAAAGACTGAGAGAGAAACTGGAAAGTACGAAGTGACCCCATCTATTTGGTTCTCAACAGACTACTTTCAGGATAAAAATTATGGTGGAATATTGATGGCACTCAAGGAAAAAAAAAAACAAAACAAAACACCCTGCTGCCAAGCACTGCTCTTACTGTACACGTAACACAGGATGAAAATATATTACCGTACATTAAGATAAACATTTCTATCTTGATAAATAGCTGAGAAAGTTTGTAGACATCATGTTGATAAAATACTAGATTCTAAGATAATTTAGCAGTAGATAGAATTGCAATTAGTTTCGGTTGTGCCAGATTCATAAAAACCTTTAAAAAGAGGAGGAAAGTTCTGTATTGAGAAACAATTTGAAATAGTTAAAATCTGAGAAATTACACTTAGTTCTAAACTACGTTACAAAAGCACATCAGCAATGGATGTACTTACTATAAACAGCAAAAGTTTCTGTTCATACATACAGCTTAAACCACTTGACCCAGGGCAAGTTGGGCAGTAAAAGCAACGCTATCTTTCAAAAGCTTCCAATGGAATATTTTAGATAGATAAAATTCAAAATACATCATATTTATCACTGGAGGGAAAAAAAAGGAAAAGCAAACATCAGTTTTATTGTTTTTACTGCAGCTGGAAATTAGACTTCAGATTGAAAGGAAAGGACAAACAATACTCAGTCTTATGTCTAAATATGTTTGTTCACTGGTTGATAACTGGGGAAGGTTTCCATCCAAGGAAAACAAAAGTAATGAACCCGACCTAACAAACCAAACGGTGAGAGAGGATTCAGTCTGTGTGATATTAAGGATACAAATCATGTTAAATTACGTGCTAATAAAGAGACAGCTCTGAGCTTTACAGACCAAAAATTTCTCATGCTTATCCAATATTGTAAATGTTTTTGGCCTCGATCTTTCTCTGGGCGCAGCTGCTTCATGCTGAAGTACTAGCAGATTTTGGCCACCGAGCTAGTTTAGCCAGGCCCAGAAATTTAGTGTGGATGCAGTGCTCCAGGTCCTCTGTCATGCCCCTTCCACTCACGACACACACACTCCATCTCTCTTCAGCAGGTCACTTTTGGACAAGCATCTGAAGTTGTATACCATCAGCATCCCAGGGACAACACACAAGTTCTTCTACTTCTTAGCACACCTGCCACAAAGACCGGGACCAAGACCACCAAGAAAAGAACAATTTTTTTTAAGAAGTGCGATAAAACCTTCATAAAGTTGATTTACTAAGCATGCCAAGCAACTTGGAACGCTAAACCACTTTTAATATCACGATGACTGAGTATATTTTAAAAGAAAATGAAAGGGAAGATGATTCTGCTTCAAAATTTAATTAGATAAAATCTATTGTAGACCTCAAAAGCACCAACAAAAATGAGTAATAAGCTGCTAATCTCCTACGCATTTCCAAGTTTTTACTCACTCAGTGGTAACAACAGTGAACGGTCCCAAAATTTCTTTAATAGGATGTAGTTTCTCTTGGTCACCTATGACTATCACTGCTAAAAGTATCAGATTAACAATTTTGGGGGATTAGACAAATTTTCCCGACTTTGAAAGTTCTGCTTTCAATTTCTTTAACAGCATTATGGTCCATCTTTATGGAAAGCCAAGAATTTTAAATGAAGAGTATTTATGGGGGTTTGTTTAACATCGATGCTGTTACTTTTTTGATTTACGGGGTGGCACTATAACCAAAAATTTGTTTGAAAAACTTAAGGATTTTGAAATATCTGGCTAATGAGTGAATAATTGTCAAGTAACTTGATAACTCAAAGTCACTGGTATCCCAGGTAAATAGGAACTGCCCAGATACAGAATGTTCTCAGCAAAGTGTCCAAGACTCTGGAAATTGGCTCAAGACGAGCTGCATGTTTTTGGAAACACGATGCAGAGGAAGGACTTGTGGAAGGACTCTTATGGGACAGGCTGAACTGAAGGAATGTTCAAAGGCTATGAAAGATTTACTTACTATATAATGAAACCACCTGAATTTTTCCTATGCAAAACACAGCACGGTTTAAATTTAAAGAGATACCTAAATGGTGTTACCTTTTCATCGATAGAGTGCTTCCATCAGAGAAATTTCTGGTATCCTAGGAAAGCACTGCAGCCACAAAAATAATGAGAAATGCTAAGCAAACAAAGTAAGAGGTCAGTATAAAAGCCTTGACCAGATATTGTGATGGACAGACCACCGAATCCCATTCCCAGTACTGCTTAAAGGCAAAAGTGAAGCGAGAACAAGTCACTTTTGCCTCTATAAACAGGGAAAATCTTCAAAATTAAAATTATGTATTAAACACTTCTGTTTTACACAACATCCCTGGCTACAGTAATGGGTTTTGCCGGTATTTATCTTTATAACTGAAGAGAAAATGTTGTTATTATTCCTTGCATTAGCAGGAAATCTAACACTTCAATAAGCTGTATCTCCCACTCTGCAGAGCGCTGAGGGGCACTTTACGGTCAAGAAGCAGCAAGCTCTGTTTCACCCAGGTCTAGCGATCTGAGTTTACGTAACCTGGGCACACAGAAACTGGCTTAACGCAGACCTTTAGAGACCTGAAGCTTAAACCCCAGGTGGGTCCCCTGTTCTTACACCTTTTTGCAGAACACAATACAATGTTATCTCACCTGGTATCTAAATAGTGCCATCTATTTTTACAGACTTAGTAATTTATCGCTCCGTGTTGTTTTATTGTGATCATAACCTTTTCATTAACTTGTAAATTAATGATGTGAAAGACTGAATAAAAAAACAAGGATGAAGATATTCCAAAGCTGTCATGGATATTTTTAATAAAAACATTTTGAAAGCAAGTATTTATTTTAGCTGGAAACAAATGCCTCTAAGTTCCTTACCTCTTCTATACGCAGCTGTAGGCAACTGCTAGATGAATGAAACATTCTGCAGCTACCTAACAAGAAACAAATATTTCTAATACAGATATTAAGATTAAAACCAAACTCATTAAAAGGCACCAATAGCTGACCCCAGGCTACTCCTGCTAACGTTTAGTTAACACTTAAGGGATGCAAAGAATCTATGAAGTACTTCTGAAGTCTTTGGACTTCAGTTGATTACAAACAAGTTCTTCTCAAGGAGGCTCGAATTTGCTGTACAGGCATACAGACCTTAGTTAGAATCTTTTTTTTCAAGGAAATTGCACATCAAAAAACAATATTGAAAACCAGTATAATAAATGGAACACAATGACATAAGCAGCAGAGTATTCAGATTGTAAATCAAGCACATTCTCTGTATTAACAGAGAAAAGTATGAAATTGGCACTTTCAAGCCTTGCTTCTTGTTTCTTAGACATGTGTGTGAATAAATTTAGAATAAACAAGTCACTTCACTTTTGTCAACTAAATTAAAGCTTTCCTGAAATGATTGCATTTGCAACGTAACAAAGGAGAATTCATTTATCTGAAATGTAACAAGGCAATCAAATCCATCCCAAGGATTTGGGGGAAAAACCTATCACAAATATGTCAAGGTCCTCCGTCCACCGAGAACCACAAAGCGTTTGAACACATCTGCTAACTCGGAGAAAAACTTCACTGCAACCCGCACCGCGTGTCAGAGCGCTCTGGAAACACAGGTGCATGTGAAAATCCAAAGGCTTTTATATAACTGGTGCAAATCTGACAGGGTCGGGGGCTGCAGACTTTGAGAGAGCTTTCCTACGTAATTCTGTGCACAGCGCAACACGTTGTGCTAATTCGCAGCAGAAGAAAAATGGGAAGAGTTTTCTGTTATTAGTCATAAGCTGCTCAGCAAGGACGAAGGGCTGAGAGGTGATCTGACAAAGCAGAAAAGAATCAAGTCGTTTTCCTCCAAAAGCAAGAAAGCTTCTTTGGCTTCTTCCTTGGTAAAAGCAGGACGAAATCTATTATGAATCAGAGAAAACGCTCGAAAATGTAGACAAGAAATCCAGAACTCATCATTTCTGATCTTAGTTCCCTACCAACTTAAGTGATCTCGGGCAAGTCACTGTTTCCACCTCTTCACCTGTACCATGAGATTGTTAATACTTCCTTACAGGGACATCTGGAGAACTGACATAAAGGCTTGAAAAATGAAAAAAAAATGGCTATGAGCTGCTTCTAGCAGCTACAGATATCTGGCAGTGACTCCACTGTCAGAGCTGCACTTAAAAACAGATTTAAAATGGGAAATAAAATCCCTATCTCCCCCTGGAAGTAGGCAAACAATTAGAATATGAAATTTTATATGGGGTGAGGTTCTATGTCCCGGAATTTCCTCTGCCCGTTGTTGCCCTCAGTTTTTACAGGATCCTATGCATCGGAGCTTCAGCTGACATTTCTCTGTGGCTGTACGCTTTTCTGTCGTTGGAAATACTCACACAACACAATACTTCACACAACCACTGTCTGGGATTTTTGTTCGCTGTTATCTGTGCAGCTAATTGGTACTTCAGCAGTCAAAACTTTACTACTAAATAGTAGGTGCACACGACTTTGGCTACCTTTTATTACAGTAACTATGATTGTCATTAAAGAGACATACCGACAGTCAAAGAACCGCACGTGGAAGGAACTTTAATTCAAGGACAATGTCCTCATTAACTGATGCACTTCTGAAATTATAACGACATTAGGACCTCGTAATAAGGCAGAATAGCTGTGGTCAATCCCCCGAGATTCTTCCTGACGTCTGATAAAATGCAAAAGGTGGAGTAATACAAAATGTCATTAATGAGATACACTGCAATTACTGTCTAATTGCGAATTTAGGGATTTTAAATCATGCATCATCAAGCAAAGACCGTCCTGCTTTAAAATTGGCAATATTATATTCCTTACATTGTATCTCAAACATTATTTGTTATCCTATTAAAAGAGGAAAATTTTGTGAGTACCAGGGAAAGTAAATTCTCAATTTAGCTGAAGGCAGGCAAAGTCTAATGGGCTAATTATGATTATTTGGACAGCATTTAATTTGCAGCTGTAATGAAAAAGCAAACCAACACAAAATCTGCACAGACTGAACCACAAAAAGCTGACACACTTGCATATATATACAAGCCAGAAGTTTTTCTACTGTTCCAGGTGCTTTTATATTCATTATATTTGTTAAATATTACGTGGTACGTCAGTGTATGCACGCAGTGCTATTTTTGAAAGTTTACTTCTAGGAAGTTTCTAAAAAAGCACATAACTTTTACCCTAATGTAAATAAGTCCACAGAAAGTCAAAAAATCAGTTTTGTTTGTGGAATCTGTGCTTAATTTAGCATAACTTGCAGTCTAAAATTTAATTTTTTATCCTCACTGCTCTGCCCACCACACCTGATCTGTACGAATTCCTCTTCTCATCATCTTTTTTTAACCTTTTCTATCATTTTCCCATAGTTAGAGAGTCTTCATAACTTTTTTCCACAACACCTCTCCGAGAGAAAATATACCAGGGTTCATAAAGCATTTATTTGTTCTAGCCAACACCCCGTTCTTACACGTTCTATAGCATTAAGCATTAAAAAAAAAAAAAAAACCCACAAAAAAACCCTTGAACCCTTGTGGGAACGAAAGGGTTTTATCTTCTGCTTGATTTATCTCGTGGTGTTACTTTCTTTTTCATAGGTGACTTGCAGGAATAGCAAATGGAAGGGCAAAAATCCAGCCAGAGATGATCTTTTCGTGACAATAAAACCCACTTCTCTCCCCTTCCCCTTGACTCTCCCAGCCTCGGGAGCACTATTTAGCATAGCTCCAACCTACGTAAAAATTACTAACAAATGGTTACGTTTGTCATAGAGGGAAAATATTTCCAAGAGTCAGGGTTTTATATGGCATATGTATCTATATGCATATATACATATTTCACTAGCTTGGCCAATTAGTGAAAGTGGTTCAATATGCTCTTAATTTCTCTTTTTAAATTAAAAAAAATAAAAAAAATTTAAGTCCTCATGTTGTCAGACGTGCACATTTTGCCAATTTGAACCAATTTCTACCTCCTCCCAAAACCCAGGAGGCACTTCACACATATTTCATTCCTGGACTCTGAATCCTGAGAGGACATACAGAGGACTGTAAAAGGGTTTTCACAGAATATTTGGGAACGCTTAAACTTTGAACTGATAAGGCAGAGAGAACACAGCCAGGAGCGTGACTGCAGGATTTTGTCAACTGCAGAGGAAAACAGAAAAAGGTAATCCACTTCTAATCTCATCTAAATAGGATTTGTGTTGCTCCAAGCACAGTAAAAAAATTTCAATGAAATACAACACAGTAATACGTATCTTAGCAAAATGCAAGGCTGAGCTGGCATCACACAGAGACAAGCAGTAACTAAATGCTGGATTCAACTACTAACAACTATTGAGCCTACAAAGCAGAAAATACCAAGCGACTAAAATAATGAGACTTTTTGTAGCTGGAGCTGGAAACTTCAAGGTCTGCTCAGGTCTTGTCAAATCCATGGCAAAATTCTCAAGAGCTTGAAATGGAACAGCATGAAACAAAAGCATGAAGAGTATAAATAACCAATATTCACTCAGAAAACACAACTCAGCTGCGAATATGAGTCACAGACACATGAGCTGGGACACTTGAGATAAGCCGGGGAAACCCAAGATGCCCTCCCCAAAAGCTGTGGTAGCATGATGTAACCTCTACGGTTAAGATAAACACAGAAAGTTGTATCCTGTCCAAGGCCAGAATAACATTTTCTGCAAGTGCGTAACTATAGACTTCTCCTGTAACACCTCCACTGCCTCCTGATTCCCCGTCTTTACATAACGTTATTAGGGAAGCTATAGCTACAGATGAGTTAAGATAAAATATTTTTTATTTTCACTTTGTGCACACGCACACACAAAATCTTGGATCTTTCCTTTTTCCACTGCAGTGCGACACGTCCTGCAAACAGTAAGTATCTATTGAATATTTTGTTGCTCTTACATAGACTAAGCAGACTAAGAAAATCGCATGGTACCTCTGAGCAGTTGGAATATACAGTCATGGCTCAAAAAAGCCTATTCTTACCGCACAGAGTAGATTGTCCTCTTACATGTAGAAGTAAACATTTAAGAGTGCCTATCTGTAACAGGACATAGAAAAAAAAAATTATGTGGATAAGCTAAACTACATTAAATATCTCAGCACCCTCATTCATAATTCAAGTGACTTTCATTAAATTCAATCTAATTAGACTGAAAAGTAAATTAAGATACATGGATTAAATCTGCTTGAATTCTGTAAAATAGTGTCCACACAGGGGCTTATTATGGTTTAAAATAATCTACTAAATGTATATCTTTGGTTCACTTAGATAAGCTCTTTGAAGTGTTCTTGTACAGAGCAGCCCGAAAGAACCCAGGTTCTCTCTAAAGGATGAGTTCAGTAGAATTATCAAAGGTTTTCTCATATACAAATCTACAATTTTTGGATTATGCTTTTAAATCATAATACAGAAATTAATCTGTTCACATTTTTAATGCAGGCTGCCGCACACAACAATCCCCTGCTATAGCTTCGTACTTAGTGTTGGCAATGTTTATTAAATATTTGTTGCAGGCACCCCGGATGTGACACCCCTCCACGCAGTCTCCCTTGAACGCAATGAATCTCACACTGTCACCGTTATTATTCAGTCCTCCCAGTCAGCAAAGGAGTGACAACATTCATAAAAATTACAAGGGAAATGCACTTTTTGTTTGTAATAAATCTGACCTTCTAGAACATCATCTTAAAGATTATGATTATTATAATCAATGTCCACCACAGCCATTTTTCTTTTGCTTTTTGTTAGAAAGCATTGTTCACTGTATATAGTAACCCCACGGCCGTTGACTGTAATCCTCTACTTTCACTCCGTACCCCTCTGAGATTGCCATAGAAAAGGACTCCCTCCCATCACCAGCCTTTTGTAATAATGCCTGGACCATGCTTTGATATTTTGGAGGCCAGCCAGTTCCAGCTATAACTCCATTAGTACTGTATGTTACCTCCATCCAAACAAATCTCTTTGGGTATTCCCCTCGCTCCGGGAGGCAAATGTTCCTGGAATGTAGGAACTGATGCCAAAAACAAGTCCAGGTCTGGAGTGAGAACCGTCACCCTTCGCTTTATGAGAAATAGATTGAAAATGCTCCTGAGATCACACTGCAGGTGTAAGGTCCCCAGAACCTGCGGGGGACATACCGCCTTCCTCCTCCGTCTTTCACACCTCCAACATGTGAGGTTCAATAAAAGAGAGAAGGGAAAGTCCCGAGGGCATTCTGGAAAGATTAACATTCAAATGACAACTTACAATCTTGATGATACCCTTTAATTACTGCAGAGTTTGGCCACGTCCCGCATCGCTACTAAGTCACAAATAAATAGCCCACTGCTCTATAAATCATCATACGACAGGAGTGCACAAATTCTTACTTGCGTGACGACATACAGTAATACAATATTAGCACACGGATCACAAATCTACTATTTCATTTCGACCAAAGAACAATATAGCTTTTCATGTGTTAAGAGCAAAGAAAGCCAAGAGCACTCGCATCTCGTGCATGAGTGTAACCTATACGCGCATTTTGTGAACGCTGCACGCATTTTCCATCTATCTACTTAAAATCCCTTTTGAAATGCTGCCAAGGCAAAATCTAAAAACCCTCTCGCTTACCTAGAAGGCTCCTGCAGTGAATATCCTAACATATCCATCAAGCACATCTACACATTTTCAACAGTTTGAGAAATCACTGAAAATTTAATTAATAGAGTCATTTAATTTAATAGAGTCATTAAACGTTTAAGGTTTCCTTTTCTCTGAGGAAGTTGATGCCCGTCCCTGATGAAGAATTATCTTCTAGGAGATTCCCGGGCTCTGTTTCTAGTTTCAAATACTTGTAGCTGATGGCAGCAAGAAATAACTCCATGAAAAATCTTCACAGGAAGAGCTTCATTCAAATACATTATGGTTTCATTTCAACACACTCTGCTGCACAGAAATTGGAACAAAACCTGCAATTTTAACGCATCAATAAATACAACAAATACACACGAGTTAAAGTCACACGGATAGAAAAACAGGAGTAAGTTATATATTGCTGATACCTGTGCTGACTTTGATAGCTGCGTCTTAGGGAATTTCATTAAATTTAGAAAAAGGTAGAGCGAAGCCCCTCGAAGCACTGGACCGAGAGCCGAGGCTCTCTCGTTTCTCTTTCTCTCATGAGCCCTTGCACTGTAGCTGCAAAGCCACTTGCCTTTCCAGGCACAGTCTCAAAATTGGAGTTAACTTCCACCTTTTAAACAAAACTTTGAATGTAGTCGCTAATAGTTTTTATGGGAGAGATTTTGACATAATTTTAAACATTGAAGGATTATGAGTGCAAAAGCGATGAGGAAAATTCCATGTCCAGTACTCAGAAAAAGGCAGGACAGACAAAGCACAACTGCCTGCTGAGATCGTTCTGAAAGAGGATATTTGTCCTGCGCTCGCTGTCCTGGGCCTCTTTTGGCCACGCTTCACCTTTGCCAGATTCGCAATTGATGTGCAGTTGTTTCTGAGACTTTACTAGGGTGTTTCTTGGAACTAGTAAACACCAAACCCATTTTCTTGACTCACCGTGGCTTAAATTTTATTTTCCACTAATTTTGGTAGGGATGGGTTTCCCATAAGAGATTAATTCCCTATGCTACCTAGGCTCTCCAAAATTTCTGTTTCTGTTTTAGCCTGCAAGACAAGAACACTTTTGCCCGAAAGGAACACTGTCATTACAAGAGAAATAACAAATTACCCTGTATATTGAGTTGGCATTATTCTGCTTTGTATGGCAAACTATTACCGATAGTCAAATACTTCTGGAAGTTGCTACACAAAAATCTTTTTGCTGTAAGATTTTTTTCATGCATACAAAATAAAAAGTTGAACATTCGCGTTGCTCCTTGTCTTTTGTTATCTGAGTTTTCAAAAGAATCACTTCATGGAAAAGATGGAAGTTCTTAGAATTTCTTTTTTTTGTTAAACAAATTTTAAAGAACACAAGGTTAAAGTTGAAAGATGCCACTGCTATTGTTGGCTGGCTGTTTGTGAGTTGTCTGAAAATATATATGGAAAAGTCTCTGTAAAAATGGCTTTTCATTTGGATAACTGTAATAAGGATTTGCTTGGCAAGTGTTTTCACAGGAAAAAAGCTTTACATACGCAATTTTTTCCATAAGAAGACATAAACTTAAAACAGAGATAACAGTGTACAAGTCTATCCCTAGAAAAAATACTCAACAATTGTAAAAACAGAAAATTAAAAAAAAAATGTGCTAAAGTAGAGTCCCCTTAGCTCCTACATAGCCCTTTCTAACAAGTACCTTGGAGGACATCCTTGGATTCAAGCTTCTTCAAAGCCTGAACCCAGTGACTTTGGTGACTCTGGATATGGTCCAAGCTCATCTTTTCATTTAATGCCAAGTTTCGAACTGTCAATTCAGTACAGCAGACACACAATGCCAAAAAAATTCTTTTAGCAGTTCTTTAGCACCCTGCTACTGTTATTTTGCTCTTCTAAATCCAGCTGCAGCCAAAGAATCTTAAAACCCCTGCAGACATTAGTTAATTAGGCCTTAAAATTTGGACATGAAACCACTACATTTTTGGATCGGTTTTCATTGCATTTCTGCAGTGATGTTTCAGGCAAACAGTGATTTAATTGGTAAGTAACTTCATTTGAGCTGAAATTGTCTCGTGTTGAAAATGCAAGATTTCAAAAGGGAAAGCTCCCGGGATGGGGCTTCAGCCAAAGGGAACCTTTAACTCCCCAAATCTACCCTTTCATCAGAACTCAAGCACAGCTTGAGGGGTTTAGCAAGTAGAGAAATGACCCAAGTGTTGCTCTTAAGGAAACAAGAGTGACTTAAAGATATGGTCTGAACCCTGTTGGTATCCTCTTCTCCCACCTGTAGATCCAAGGCCGTGCGCACACAGCGCAGACGCACACTCGTGCGCGCAGACCGAGCGCTCAGAAATGCGTACGCAGCAAGATTTAGAAGTGGGGTTGCCTGGGGAGAACTGCCTGCCTTCAAGACAGGAATCCCTCCCTCAGAGCAGTCTAGTTAGAGCCCACGGTAATCGCTGATGGAATTCTTATATTAGGAAAAAAAAAATCCCTACCAGCATTTGCAGTATGTACCGTGTCACAGCGCAGGAGCACGGCTCACAGCGACAAAGGCAGGGAAAGGCAGCATGAGAGTGCTCTATAGACCCACCAGGTGAAAACAGCCCTGCACCCGAAAGGATGGCTTGTGCAAAGGCTTAGAGAGAGAGATTATTTTGCCAGCAGGCTCATTATTTTGAACTAGCAATACAAAATATTTTGAAGGGATTCAGTCCTACTTCTGTACCAACAAACCCTTCGGGTTCCGCTGTGTCTCAAGAAATTGAATTTTGTTTCAACCCTATGTTTTATATAAACTGGATTAGGCAAGTAGAGTCTCTATTTTTTTTTATTCCTCTTTTAGTAAAAAGTACAGGAATAATTACAGACACAACCAAAACTTATATCTCCTTACTTCGAATTCTGTGTTTACCTCGAATTCTGTGTTTTCAGTTAATAGCTTGTGTATCACCTGTACAAAATTGCACACATTACTATCCATACATAACTGAAAACGAGTTGATAACTTATTTCTACCTACAGAGAGATAAAGGACACTTACAAAAACAATTCTCTTCCTTCCTCCGAAACCTAGCAGCTAATGCAACAAAAATAACACAACACCACGCTGAACAAGCATCTCCTCATTTAAAACAATGACTTCTTTTTCTTTTCTTGTGTATGTGAATATAGGAGGAGGGCAAGTTTACAGCCTGAGTTCTCTTTTGGTCAAAACCTACCCCCAGTTGGTAAATGCAAGTTTGGCAATCCACAGGCTTGCTCACAAACTCGTTATTGTTTGCCTGAGGTCTGCGATAACACATTTTGCATAAAATGAAGATCTGAGCACAAAGCTGCTCTTGGTAAATCAAGTTGCGGCACAAAATGTTACTACCCAAATCTACAGAGACCTTGGGTGTCTGCTTAAAAACACACAGTTTTACCTTCCGCATCCTGCCCAAGGCAGCTGGATGTTGAGTGTTTCTTGTTTAAGAGCATTTAATACAATTTAGAAAAACTGAACGATCTAAGCAGATGTATCTAATTCCTCTCAGGTGATTTTACAAAATGAATCTAATTCCTCATGAGTGTTTTGAATGACTGCCCCCCCCCCAAAGAAAGAGAAATGCCAGAAATCTAGAACTTACACACAACCCAGCAGTAACAGAAGGTATCTGCAAACAACTTAAAAGGGGGAAAACAGTCTTCGTTTCAGCTGTAGTCATATTTACTAGTGAAAAAAGGAATACGTTAAAGTAGTTCACAATACTTTTACTCAAAATATATTGCTTGCAGAATGCTTTTCTTAAACGTGCCTTAATAACAGTATAAATATAACTTCTGTGAGAATGGTAGCTAGCCAGCGTACCTGTGAAAGGGCAAATCTTTAGCCAAGAACTCGGTATCAATTTCCTAATATTAGAAGAAACACCATGGGATTTTTAAATCGTCAGGAATTTTTTTTTTTTTTAACCTTAACATTCAAAAAAGGTGGATGATTGAGCAACGTGCACGTCCTGAGAGATATTGAAGCATTCTGGTGACAATAGGATAGTGTAGAGGAGAAACTCCTGCAGGAGAATCCAAACCAACTCAGCAACACATGAAAGCCGCATAGCGGCAGGTGAAATTCATCCTCAACAAGTGCAAGTTAGTGCCAGATAGACTTACAAATTAACTGTGCCCATTCATGAAAAAGAAACGCAGTTAAGCAGAGGCTGTAAAGTCAAGCTAAACAGATGTCAAAGGCACGGGGAAACAAGGACATAAAAAAAGTTATGTCATTTTGTAAAATAGTATTTAGTGCTATGCCTTTAAGTATGCGTTCAATTTTAGCTTCTCAATCTTAGAAACAAACCAGAAAGAAAATAGAGAAAGTGGCCCAGAGAAAAGTCTCCAAAATATATTGGAGATCTGTACTACTTTGATGGGGAACAGGGGTTGAAAAGTTTAAAGATTACTAAGACAAAGAGGCACAACAGGGCTGCATTTGCTGCACTTTGGGGCAGAATAAAAATGTCTCCTTATACTTTACTGCTTTAGTTCAGCATCATGAGACACTCTTCAGCTTTGCTTTTTTTTTTTGCAGCATTTTAAGTAGTTTCCAAACACCGAGTTATTTCAGCTCTTGTAGCACACTTGTTCTACGTACCCAATAACATCAGTTCCAGTTATCAAAGATTAACTTCCACCGTGCCGAGTCGCACGATGCGTACTTAAGCGCGTCTCTTGTGCTCTGTAGCTCGTGCTACTGCACTGACATGTTGCTGAAGTCCTCTCGCTACGCAAACAGCACAGCAGGGTGAGCTGAGGATAAAGAGGACAAGAGTGCTAAGGGGAGAAAAAAGTTGTTTGGATAAAGAGAGTGGAATATTCTTTAAATGAAGCCATATTTGAAATGAATACAAAAGGCTTCCAAAACAGTCAACTTATTTTCCTCATTGCTGTTGCATTTAAGAAAAATTCCAAACAGAATTTGAGCAGCAGAAAGATTGTTTTGAATTGAAAGCGTTGATCACAGAATTGAAAACCACATCTAAGCGCTGTAACTTAAAGTTGTATTTATATGTGACAAAACTGCTGAAAGTGATGCTACACGGCACGGCGTATCTTTAGCAAACGGATGTATGACGACAGCTGAAGTGACTAACAACAACATTTATTGATTTTGGTCAATACCGAACCTTTTATTAAACACTACTAATATAGATTTTGCAGCCCGCCAGATGAATTTACTGCATCCTCAACAAAAAACAATTGGCAAAAACTGAGAGATTAAAAGACAATTACATTGATATTAGAAAAGTATGTAAGTTCTTACCAATTTCGTGCTCTTCATTATCTGAGGGTGTGATGCAGAATCTAAACTAGTGTCAGGAAGAACTCCTCGCTCTAAAATGGCTCATCTTTAACATTCCTCCTGAAACGTGAGCACTCTCTTTACAGCAATTCACTATCTGCTAGCTAAAATTTTCAGGATGTTCATTCCAAATACATATTTCTTCCTACTTTGCTGAACAGAGTTAAACATTGTCAACTGAAATAAAGCAGACACAGCTGGAAATGCAGCTCAAACAAAACAAAGACATTAGATACTCAAACTTTTAGCATGCAAAGTTCTTATTAAATTAATAGGGCTCTCCTTGCCAAATAGGTATAGGAGAAATACATATAGGAGAAAGTGTTATTTTCTAATCACTCTCTACAATAGAAAGAGTTTAGAAAACTTTCATCTTTTAAGTTTAATAAAAAATACCCTTATCTCATTCTTTCTATATATGCATTGGGAATTTTTACACCAACATTCAAATAACACTTTTTAAAACCCCCGTAACCTGCACATTCTACAAAGATCAGCATCAGATAAAATCATCAAGGTAGTCCATGAAAAAAAAAATCCACCTTCTATCGGTAAAATCTGCAGAAAATAATAAAAAACAAAATCTTGGGGGTTTTGGTTTTGTTGTTCATTTGTTACACATCTGTTTGACATGAAGAAAATAAATTTTTTTTAAAATCCTTCAGCCTAGACATAGCAGTAAAAAGAGCGGTAGTAAGTTAGAGAGTATTTTTATGTAAGCCCATGTAATTTACCAGTACAGTAAAATCCTACCTCCACCCTTATGGGTTTAAAAAATTTTATACAGGATATTAATAAATAGTAAAATACTAACAGAAAGCATATATTCAGTAGGGTATTTTTGCAATATTTCCTTTAATCCATTATCTCCTGGACAGTTTTTGGATCATTCTTCAAAATAAAAAAATGTATGTTATCAATGAAGAATGTTCCCCAGGAAATAAATTACTTAAGGGATCGGAAAAACATTTGTTATTCTACCATTTCTTAACACAAAAAAAGCATCCAACCTGTTTGCTTCTTTGGCAGG